>NC_030430.2:17630226-17930226 GCF_001660625.3 Ictalurus punctatus
TGTATACAACACTGTGCTTTGTACAAAGACTTCAGCTTTTTGTTGTTGTTGTTAAATACATGTTCAAAGCTGAAATGGCCTGCAAAATTAGGGCTCTCAGAAAAGTTCTCAAAGAGAAGGCATATATTAAGTCAGCATTCCATTTAATGGTAAAAAAGGGCAGGACTGGTTTGGTTTGTTACCCTTTAATCCTTCTTATTTATTCATTCATTTCCTATTAAATCCTCCAAGCAATATTTTGCTTCTCTTCTCAGCAGCAGTTTTTCTATTTATATTGCGAAAATGAAAAGAGGAATATTTGGAGTGTCCTTTGCATTAAATAGTAAGAAACCCCACAGTGAAAATGCATGGACTCTCAAGGTTTATCTTAGAGGGCATCACATCTTTTATCTGTGTGTCACACTACTACCTTTGAGTAGTCAGAAAATAAAGAGCATGCTATAATGCGCTCTCCCGCGCATCTTTTCCCGCGCGCATCCTGAATGAATTGGCCAGTTTAGGTTTGTGACCCGCAGTACAAAGCCACATCCCCTGGGACATCCAATTGAACTCATCACAACGCAGAAGATTTCCCGCGTTCGCTCTCTTCCCGCCTGCTTTTTTATGCATTCTGTTGTCTTTAGCCGGCAAAGAAACAGCTCCAAATGAATTGTCCATCAATCAGGAATAGCGCGTGCGTGCGTGCGTGTGTGTGTGTGTGTGTGTGTGTGTGTGTGTGCGTGCGTGCGTGTGTGTGTGTGTGTGTGGCCGACTCTCCACTCCACTGGCTCCGGACGCGCTGCTCGCGCCTCTCCACCTCCACGCGACCCGCCTGCGTTGCCAGCGGGGATTTACTGACTGGCGCTGTGCCTGGCCGCGAGCACTCCGGTTCACTCCGTTCTCACGACCTCGGCACCACAGCGGCCTCTCTTCCACTCTGCTAACTCACACTCGCAGGCAGAGGCAGAAGCCCACACGCTGTCAAATAGCGTTCAACTTTGAACAAGTGTGCGTTTTGTTTTGTTTTTTTCTTCCCGTTTTCTGATGCAACCGGCCGGGAATTTCTCCATTCCAAGGCACCCAAGGACCTGAAATCATTGCTCATTGGCTATAAAAAGAATAACAATATCCTAATGGATTAAAGTGCCTTACCGCTAGGTGTCTATGGGAATGTTGTATTTCTACAAATAACTATGCGAAGTGTGATATGATTTGCTAAGTGGGAACTCTAATGACAGCTGGGTGCTAAGGTGTGACACGATCTGCAGACTGAAGAGCATGACACACACACACACACACACACACACACACACACACACACACACACACACACACACACAGAGTTCCGGAGCGCATCCGCCGGGGGAAGATAGGCTCACGGCCAGGGATAACACACACGACCGAGGGCCGAAATGTATAACCCTCGCAAGACAACTTACAAATTTCTGAGACGATTAAAAATGAACGTTTTCTGACAACAACTACCACTATGTCCCAAACCTATTAATTAAATCCAAGGCCTAGGCCAAGACCTACAAAACAGTAGATCCACCCTATGATATCAGTTATGGTATGTAGCACACTGTTTTTGGTATCTATTTAATACAGTAGTTTTGCATGTAGCCAAAAGTCTTTCTCTAAGGTTTTTTTTTTTTGGTCCTTGAAGTTATTTCATGACCACAAAGAGCGCAAAAACACCAGATATACATCTAAGGTCATCTAAAAGACTGAGTGAATTCTAAGACACAAAGAGAAGAAGGGATCCTCCATATTGTCTTTTCAGCTGGACAATGTGTTACCTACATTAACCCCTAAAGCGCATTTCACTGACCAGTGAATACCCCTGGGACTTCTTACAGATCCCGCTGATACAGGATGAGACCCCTTTCAGGCTTTTTTGATACACCTTATAGTGTCGTTTAGCCAAAAACAGGCTGCAGATTATATGTTGAACAGTCTCACACTCTTAAAGTAAAATGTAAAAGAAGTTGGGCCTAAACTAGGCTAAGTGCCTAACCATGAGAGCTATCCATGTGTCTAGTGGACAAAATATGGCTGATTAAAATGACTCTCACAACGCCACAGAGCAGGTTTGTTTGAATTATTAAGGTTTATTCAACGTCAAACATTCAAATGGAAACATGACAGTAACACTTTGGCATCTTTTACAAACTTTGTACAAAACTAAATTATTTGAATAAAAAGTACTTCTGAGTGTTTTTTCTTTCTATCGAATTAACAGTATCAAACAAATCCAAATATTGGAAACAGGAAACATTTCAATATGAACATGTTCAACAAAAGTGCGAAACAGTCCCATAAAACGGAACTCAACATTGTTTGTTCTTCATGCAGGTCTACCAGGGCCGCCACACTGGCTCGCTGCTCTCCGGGCCCGCGCTCACACCAACAGGACTCGCGGCTTGCGACACGCCCGCGAACGAGGTCATGCCCTGCACCGGGGAGACCGCTGGCGGGGCCGAGCTCGCGTGCACAGGGCTCGCGCTGACAGCCACTGGAACTCCGGCATTAGCGTAGAGAGGGATCACCGGGGTCGTAGCGGACGCAAACGCTGGGTTAGGGATGAGAAAGGCGAACTGTCCGTCAGTGGCGGGCACCAGCTGGAATCCCCCGAACACTTTGGACGGCACCACTTCTGACGGGCTCAGTTTGGAGCTCACTGCAGAGGAGGGAACCTGCACGTTCAGAGGCTGCGCAAGGTGAGGATGCTGGGCTGGTGCAGTCGGCGGGTAATTCAACGCCATCATCTGTCCCAGACAGACGGATAGGTGGTTGAGGAGTCGCGAGCGCACCTCCGTGTTTACGCCTTCACACGTGGACAGAAAGCGCGTCACCTCGTTCATGCACTCGCTGAATCCGGCGCGGTATTTGCTCAGGACGGCGGTGTCAGTTGACATGGCTGCTGAAGGGGAAAACATGAACTTTGAGTTGGATCGAAAAACGACACAGGAAAACCTGCAGCTTGAATAAAAATCAGTAAAGTGAGGCAGGATGTGAGAACTTTTTGAACTTACCAGTCATCTGAACTCGCTGCAAGTTCCTCAAGTGTTTCACTGTCATCTCGAGAATATCAGCTTTCTCCAATTTAGAGTGTCTCGAACTCTGTTGAAAAAAAACCCCCAAACACGACAAAACCAATAAGTGCATGTTTGAATGCTGTTACTTAATAATGCAAAATATAGCCTATTGGTTTACACGAGTAAGACTTGCTTTTAGACTGAAACTTACATCTTTTTTAAGAGCATCAAGAATGAGAGTCTTGAGTTGGCCTAGGCTTTCGTTGATTCTTGCTCTGCGGCGTTTCTCCATGATTGGCTTTGAAGACTGCAAATGAGAAACATCATAAGTTTGCATGACAACACATTTTAGTAATAGCTTAGCAAATAAACCCATAAATAAATAAAAAAATAAATAAATGCACATATTAACAAATTTAGAAAGTGTTTCTGCATGCTTGCTTAGGCCATCTTAGCATACATGCCATTAGGGATGGCATCTTAACAACAAGCTACACATTTAACCTACTCTCTTGACTTTTATATAATATATATATATATATATATATATATAGTATTTCGATTAATTTACCTTTCTATGCTCACTAGCATTCTTTGGTTTGTCCGGGGTGTGTGTTCCGCTTGCAGGAGCACCAGCAATCGGAGACGCTGTCTGTTTCTCCATAGTATCGGCTGGCATTATTGAAACTTTTGTCCGTTGAAAAAAACAAAACAAAAGTTGTTATATTCCGTTGGAAGTGTTGAAAAAGAGCAGAATCGGGATGCTAAACGTGACCGAACTCTTGAGATGGTCACAGGGGGGGAGAGCACAAGTCCCAGCTGCGATCACTTAAAAGTCGAGCTGTCATATGAGTACGCGCAAGGCGAGTCGAGTCTCCCTCTGCCACACGCCGGCGGTATTTATAGATAGCTCGCGTGCTCCCGGTTCGTGTGAAACCCTCTCTGCATTCTTTCCCACACTCGCCTCAGCCAATGGGCGCGCGGACTCACCCATTGGGCGCGGGTAGACCGCTGATTGGACAACACCCCCGCGGGCTGTCAGTCACGCGCTGCTCAATCAGCCCTGCAGGGACAAACAACAAAGCGGCGAGTGCAGTCTCTCTTCACAGTGAAGTGATAAGGGGAATCGGGGAAACGCCGCGGCCGCTTTCTAGCTTCCCCTTTTCTTCCATTCTGACTACCTTTCCACAATATATACTGCAATCAAAAGTAACTCGTTCCTGTAACCCATTCATGTGCTTCATAAAACACGTTATGTGTGTCATTATGAAAATATATAGACTATAGCCTATGAAATTTAACAGCTAATTCGTCTGAAGTGGAACAGGAAAGACACTTTTTTTTTTAAATTTTATTTTATTTTTTTACAGATCATGCAATTATCTGTCATTTAAACGTACAATTTAGCAGGCTAAATGAAGGAGTTTAGTCCGTTCATTAAAGTTGTTTAAACCATATAACTGTTATTGCTCTAATTCAGTTATCCAACTGTTTGTCAAGGGAGAAACTTTATTTGGGTAGTAGCTACTTTTAGACAATTGAAATTAATTCGGATCACATAAAAATCCTATGTTAGAAATATATATAACACATACGTTTATTATATAAATATAAATGATACATTAAAAAATTATTAGATATAAAATCACAGGTAGTTAACTTGAGCAGTGCTGTCTTGTGCTGAGGGAGGAAACAGCTGTAGAGGCACGCGAGGCGGTTCGCAGCGGCACGCAGGAAACCAATGCCAGTCGGCCGCTTTATGCAAATCAGACTTGCTCACATGTGATTGGTTGGAGGAAAATCTACGCGACAACCATTACAACCGAGCAGGAGCCAAAGAGCTCGCGCGCGGAGGGGGAGGGGCGCCACAGCTGTCCGCGTGCCAGTGAGTCTGTGCGCCTGCTCGCTGCGCTTCTGAATCCTCTGAGCACGTGCCGCCTCTGAGTTTGCCGTTCGCGCGCTCAGGGAGTTTGCCAAACCCTGGTTTGCTTGGACTGTCTTTTTTTTAGCCTGAGAGACTTTATTCAAACATGTTAATTTTGCACAAACGCCATTTCATAAATGTTAACGAGACAGTCAGAACTGGCTGTATTAGCTTATTTTCCCAATAATAACCCATAGTCAGTGTAAATTTTAAAATGGGTAATTTGAAATAAATTAAATAAGTAAATAAACAAGTAAATGTCAAATAAATAATTTATTTAAAATTTTATCATTGGGTGTTTACATGTTTATGTTATTTGGATGCTTATCACTGGATGCTTTGGATGTTATGTCACATTATGCCTACTATTTGACCCATCAATACAACCAACTCTTACAAAGTACTGGGCTGTGAGATCTCAATAATTTTTTAGTCTTAGGCGCCATCTGTCGACGACCCTCGGTAAACTTTCCTGTAATATTATCTGCCTTTTTCAACCACTAGGCGGCGCACTGAAGCGGTACATCTGAAATTTATTATTATTATTATTATTATTATTATTATTATTATTATTATTATTAATAATAATAATAATAATAATAATAATAATAATACTGTTGTTGTTTTTGATATTATAATAATTTTTTTTTTTAGTTATACTGTTATGAGTTAGAATCCCCAATGAGGCAATCTAGCTAAGTCTGAGATCTCCACTCTATTGCCTCTGTCAATGAAGAAAATCTTGAGGCAATGATAGTTTATTAAGTCTATCTTAAGCCTGTTCTCTTGGAGCTTGCTGGCTATTGTGTGGTGGCTCTTGTCCTGGCCACCTGAGCTTTGTGGGGCGTGCTGAAAACTTGTTTGCCTAGGATCCATGAGGTCTTAGAGACCAGCTGTGTGTACAGGCACTCATGTTTGCCCTGTTTGCACTGGGATTGAATGAAATGATGCAGCACTTCACCTCTGCATGCTGTGAAAGCTAGAATATTTGTAGAGATGTAAAGCAAAAAAAAAAAAAAAAAAAAAAAAAAAAAAAAAAAAAAAAAAAACCTTGATGATCAGAATACAAAATATATCTTTGAATAAATTGAATATAGATGCTCAGTATTCTCACATAGTAAATATATAAAAATGAGTGAGATAGTGAAGAAGAAGGTTGTATCTGTAATGTAGTACTGAGTAATCAAAATGACAGACAAGGTGTTGGTTATTTTATTAAGATAAAAAGGGCTCAGTGCACTGTATGTGTAGTCTAACCTCTGTCCCCTCTGCAGATGTGTTGGATCAGAGCTTACTCAGAAGATCCTTTCCAACCAAAGCCACCTTATTTGTCCATATATAATGACTCACAGCTTCTGTCCAAATCCGTGCAGAATGCAGAAGGCAGTCAATTAGATCTGCATTAGTGGCTGTTGCTGTGCCAATCTTCTTACACGCCGTCCAATCACACAGCACCTAATTGTGTTTACTCAATGAATCCCTCACACAATGCACTCCCAATTCTAACTATAGATTCAGGTCTCTGGTTACTGTTGCTCCAAAATTCATGAAGGCCCATAGCCAGAATTCAAAATGTGCAAAATGTAACAACATAATTACCTAACAAATTATGGAAATCTGGGAAAATGCAAACACAAGCAAACAAAAGCTGTGATTTTTATTCTAGTAAAAAAAATTGTGGTGTTTTTTTCATTATTGGTGTCCCACAGGAAATGGTGTAATATTTCCAGATTTTGATGTCCATTCCATTACACACAGTCCATATGGTCATATGGTCAGATTCATTTAATATCTAATGCTGAGTTACAGGTTTATTTTGAAGTATTTTGAAGGCTTAATTGCTGCATGGGAAAGAAACACTGGCAAACGATCTAAGAGTTTCCACTGGCATGGAAAGACACCTTAAAAATGTTGTTGCTAAGGATTTCTTTAACCCAAACTTTGTTCTATTAAAATACCCCATTACATCTACATGCCAGCTTTTCAATGCTTTATTTACCTTTCATCTTTGATTTATTACTTCCACTGTGGGGGGCTTCATAACAGAGGTGAGAGCCTGGGTTAATTAATTAAAATATGGATATACTGCTTAAGGTTTTTCAGGGGGGCTACATTCAATCCTCAGGACTTCAAAGTTAAATGTTAACACTGGCAGTGTGTGAGAGTGTGGCATTTCATGGACTTTTCAGTTCATTCTTCCTTAATCTTATTACTTCTCTATTGTTCTTATACCTGCAAAAAAAACTTGGAGTAATTGTGTTTGCTTCGCTTTTCAAATGGTTTGTTGTCATTTTGCCATCTGTGGACCAGCATGTCCTTTATAATATGATGTATTCACTTTGGTCCTCTCAATCTGGGCGAGAGAGGGAGTGAGAGAGTAATATAGAGAAAGCGCAGATGAGACAGAGAGGGAGAGAGAGAGTGAGAGAGAGAGCGCTTCCCCCACCCCTTACTTTTTGGTCCGATTCATGGCTTTCTTCTCTTTTTTTTAAGTGGGCTGTTGATGAGGTTAGCCTAATCAGATTAAGTCAACTCACATTGGTTGCTGCAGTTTGTTTTCCTTTGAAAGCCCTGGTGACATGTCCAAATACTTTTTCTTTATCTTTTTTTTTTTTTTTGACGGGGGAGGGGGGCACTCTTCATCATGCCCCTCCCCCCCAAAAATCTTTTGAGACGCCATTCCAAAGGACTCCTTTTTAAACCCTAGTTCCAGAATGATATAGGTTATTTGCAATGGGTCACTTCACCGCAATGCCACGCACGAATGCTTTAAAGCTGTGCACTGACACATCTGACCAATTCTTACTGGTGTCTGTGTAACAGGGAAGAACGTGGCACATTAGGGAAAACACAAAACACCAAATTGAATTCGGAAAATCACTGGAACCCTTAATTTGATTCCTAGATAAGTGTTTGCAAGAGATTACTACAACACTAATGCAATGATAAAACAATGATCTGCCATCAGACGCTTCATGGTAGCTTGTAAGTCAGAACTATAACAATCACAAGGCCAAGGATCTTTTTTTTTTAATTAGGAGGACTAAATGGGGCTTTCGCTTACTGTTATAATAAATTGATAGATTGCCAGGAATGGAAAAAGTAACAAGAAAATTAAACATGAGTGAAAATGTAGATAATGTTTAATAAATTTCAACAATTAAAAGTGAATGTATCCACTGATATGACAGTAAAAAGTTGCCACTTTTAAATGTACTCAAGGATTAAAAAGTAAGAAGTAAGTGTTTTTAAATAATGCAATTAAGTTAGTTATGTTTTTATGAGAAATGTAACTTTTTGATTACTTATCTAAACGGTCAGAATATATATATATATATATATATATATATATATATATATATATATATATATATATATATATATATATATATATATATATATATATATATTTGGCTGAAAACATAATTTAGTCTCTGTACATTTATATAGCTGACTAACACTATGTAGTTTGCTAATTAATTAATGAGAAGGAAAATATACTGTAAATAACCAGTGATTACCATTAGTTAGAATCTGACTCGCTGCATAGCCAATTAGGTTAGATACTGGAACTAGACTAACCTGGTATGAGCAAAGAAAACAGGCTTGCTTACTTAAATATAGCCAGTTAATGTTAGTCTTGTAGCATAACCATCTTCAAATGCACACGAATAGCTAAAACATAAGATGATGAATTTACATTACTTAATAGTCTTTACACTCTATATAGTCTTGATATTTCAATGTTAAACTGAGCCCTTTTCACTGATATATAGTGAACAGTCTTTAGCTTAACATGAGAAGAAGTGTAAAAACTTGAGTATAGTTAACAAGTACAGTTACTTAAGTATTTTGTACCCCTGTTGATTGCTAATGGTAGACTACAGAATGTTGAATAAACAAGGAAAAGAATAATAATAATACAATAAATAAATAAATAATATTTGTATGTTTAATCAACTTCTCACTCCTCTCAAAGACTAAAGTAAATTAGAAGGGCTACAGAAAGATTGCAGCTCTCTGACCAAAAGAAATCAAATTTCAGATTGTGTTTAGTAATGACAAAGTCTAGGAACAACACAATCTTAGACAATCTTAGACAGTGTACAAATCTACAGTGTACAAATCTAATTGGTTTTGAGGAAATTATGATACAACAGGAAAACCTTCAGTGGCTAAAAGTATCATTTTTATATTATGTTTAATGTTGCTTTTAAAATATATTGGTATACAGTTATTACCATCTTGTTTTTTTAAATGATCATAATCATTATCATAATCATTATAATTAGTTTTAATCAGTAATTTGTTTCAAACTTATTCTGTAGGCTTTAATGCAAAACAACTCTGTGCAGAGAGATTTACTTTTCTCATAACATAGCACAGCCCAGGCATTAAATATTAACTTACACAACTTCAATAATGCATTAACAGAGATTAACTATGCTTTCTCAAACATTTGCACTAAACCCACTACCTCCCCAACCTTTAGTTTTATTCTCCTATGTCCATTCATGCATGCAATATTAAAAGTAGCGAGATTAGGGACAGATCTAACACCTGTAAGTCCTCTGATGTTTTTACCAGCAGCTCTTGGTCATTTAATTCCCTGAACTAATAGCAGGGTTTCAGAGACAATAAGCACAATAAGTACAGAAGAGCTCTTTTCATGTGGTTTAAGAGGCTTCTAGACAGGGCAGTGGCACGCTAGCTGAATGGGGGACTATAGAGATATTGTGAGTTAGCAGTAATTACACTACCATGAACCAGCAGTGACTTAGACATGATGTGTTCCAAGCAGCAGTGCACTGCTTCACTTTTTCCATATCAACACATAGAGAGAAATTCAGACTGACATTTATTTACTTACTAGCCACTGGGGGAAGAGATGAACCTACACAAACGCTGCAGCTCCAGTACAAGCTTGTGAAAAGCAAAAACGAACAAACCAATAAATAAAATAAACAAACAAACAAATAAAAAGCCGCAAGAAAGCATCTAAAATGTCAACCAATTAAGTATGGACAATAAAAAAATGTTATCATAATGATGCAATGATGAAGAAGACAGCATCAATATTATATGTTGTTTATATTTTGGTCATCAACATATTTTCTACTCCAATTGTCCTCTGATTAACATGGGAAAAAAACATCTGCAGAAAATTATTAAATCTAGAGTCTGCATCTGATGTCAAGGTTCATTTTGCCTGAATGAATATATTTTTCATCATCAATAACAATAACTCAATATCTTTCAAAAGGCAAAGTAATTATGTAAATTAGATTATGTAAATTGTTGCTTTCAGAGGTGCAGCGTAAACGGCATCAAAACAGTGTATGTTGAGTTGGAAAACAGAACATTGTGTGTAATGTGTAGTGGATTGTTATGGAAAAGAGGTTTCATTAATTCATTTGTGGATAAGAAAAATCACTTTTACCAAATCAGACAAATCTGAATGGAAATTTGAAAAGCAAATCACAGATCCAATTGTCACTACTAGCATTTTCAGTGCTATCATCAATACAAATTATTAATATTAGAAACCATCCATTGTGAATTTAGCAAATCAAATTATAAAATGTATAAGGGAGTTTTTTATATTGTGTTGAAACATGCATTCTTTTCAGAAGAAAAGCACACAAGAATAGGCAAGGACAATGTGGTAAATGCTCAAAACCAACATTATGCTTAGGACCCATTTCAGAATTCTCCTCTCTGATAGCCATGCTGAAGCTGCCATTGATCTTTTTGTTCCATTTGGCTGGTTGGAGAAAACGGTCCGCATCGGTCCTTGAGCTCACAAAACGGCTCTTTTTGTGAAGACGCAAAATCAATGCAAATTAATCCTTTATGCATTTCCCTGTGAATAATTAAATGTCTTTCCACTTTTGTTTGGGCTTACTTGCCAAAGCAAAAATCAGAAAGATAGAGAATGTGGCTATTTATGAGCTGGCTAGAGGAGAGAGTTGACCCCTCTCTCTGTCCACAAAGAGGCCTTTATGCAGGCAGCACATTGTCTGGGCCGAGTTCGTTCCTCTCTGACTGACCAGCACTGCGGGACACCCACCGTGTTCAATCTGTGCCAGCGCACAACCAAGACTATTTACTTGCATGAAAAGCCTGCAAAATAAACCACAAAATCCATGGCCATGACCCATTTTTAACAAGCACTCTTGGGGCCAGGAAGACACACATGGTAGCACTGGGTCAGATTTGCTCAAAGTTAGTCCAATCACTGACGAATTACTCGACAAGGGTTGCTCTCACCTCTATAACAGGAAGCATTCAAATAAACACTGGTACTGGGTTTCACAAAATACTAAAATCTATCATTTTTAAAAGGGAAATTTTCACCAAGAAAAGTTTATTTCCCCGCCAAATACCTTTAATATGCTGTGAGCAAAAGGGTAAAAACACCACATTCTTCACTCAAGTAAAAGTAAAATGACTAATTCTTAAATAAAATACTCTGGTAAAAGTACATTTGGAAATATTTCACTCAGGTTAAAGTAAAGAAGTATACATATTCTACTTTAAGTTAAAGTGACAGAAAGATTCACATAAGAAAAAATATCTGCTTAAAAACCAACACTGGATTTAGTTACTGACTGTATATTAATACTCATTTTCCCCATGGAATGTGGGAAAACTTTAGCTAAGGCAAACTAACAGCTTTATTCCTAATACCGCAAATGTTAGCTACCATGATAACGCTGAGGTCATGCTCTGAGGTGAAAGCAAATCGCTAGCTATCAAAATACAAACTGCCATGATAAAGACAAATTATACATAGCAGCAGATAGATTACAGTGATAGGTATTAGGCCTCATTCCTGCTGTCACATTTGTTAAAGTGTAAATTTGTTAAAAACAAACAAACAAACAATTTCACCCTCCTTGAAGCTATCTTATGCTAAAAATGTTACTTTGTGACTTTGCAAATATGATTATAGAGAATTGAAGTAATGTTTGAACATGTAGAGAGTAGAAAATAGAGATATTTCTTTTAAAATTGTAATAATTAAAATTCAAAAGTATTAAGTGACAGAAACTGTATTTTTAAAGATACTACATAACAGAATTTGTGTTTATGAGTCTAACCCAAAATGTAACTGTTTTGCTTAGTGCTAAATCAATCCTGTAATGCAACTAAGAGACATAAAAAAATGGTTTATGTCTATGGAAATTAGATTTTGTTGCATTTTATTTAGTTTTGAGGTTTTCTCGCATTTAATTTTTTCCTCTTATGTCAAACAGACGGTTTGATGATTTTCCTATGTTGTCTGGTCTGGGACAGCAGAGAAATCAATTATTTGTGCTGTACTCTGGTCTCCAGGATGGGAGTTTTTTGAGCAATATTACACAATGTAACACTTTATTACTAGTTTTAAAAGTCTACACATTCCATGCTTTCCTATCTACATGCTCTTAATATGGGGCTTCTTAAAAAGAAGAAAATCCACAAAAGCATTACATGTATTAAGTCTCAGAGTCCCATGAGGCATTTACTAGCTGGCTGCAGGTACTTATCTCAGTCAAAGGATTTGAGTTATTTAAGTGCAAGTATTTACTGATTCTATACTGTTAAACAGATGGTGAAAATGTTAAAGGTCCTTGGGTAAATGATTAGAAAAAAAATCCATAAGGTATGAGGTAAATCATAAGGTAATTTCTGAATTAACATTATTCAGATGAATTTCATTGTTAAAATAAGCTACAAATATTTAAACACTTTCTGGTTTGAGGATTTTTTTAAAGGTCTTTTATGTGTAACTTTCGCTTCGCATGCTTTTGATTTTTTTTTTTTGTTGTTGTTTGTTTGTTTGTTTTGTTTTTTATGACCATGCCTGTAGGCAATGTGTTGCATCTGCAATATCTGACTTAAATAATACTATTTCTAATACTGTTTTTATCAATTTATTTTGCAAGCACCCAGTTAGATACCATCTGGTGCTAGACGGTTCCTTGTCTCATCAGGGGAAGTAGGCAGTCTGTAGAGCAATGTCTCGGGCTCTTATCCTATTTTGGGCCAAACACTGCTGAGGACACAATTTGCGTCCCACACAACACTGTGTATCAATGGGCATCTGAAATCAATGAAACAAAGGCCTGGGCTGGACAAGAGAGACAAACATACTCATTAGCTGCCCCTCCCTCAGCCTCACCCTCTACCTAGTGAAGAGCTTCAGGGGAACGCTCGCTTCATCTCTATTTACACTGTTAATATGGTAGGGTTGTAAAGCAAGAGAGAAGGGTGGAGGAACAAAGGGATGACAACTCAATGCCTATTCAATTAATAACAATAAACTGATTATTAAAACAACATAGGAAACTCATGTCGTCGTTGGTGGCTTGGGGTTTACGGCATTGGCTTGTCAGCACTTTACCTTTATTGTTGACATATTAGACCACCACCACCAACTCTACATTTACTTTTGCATTTTATGTCAGAAAAACTTCACTTTCATTGTCTCTTTAAACAAGTTCTCCTGGCTTTGGCCAGCTCCAAACCCCTTCTGACATTGTGTCCTCTGGCCTCTGGCCCTTCTGCCCAGGGAGGAATCAGTCGAGCTGGGGCTCAGGCTCATTAGTGGGCCCACCTGGAGGCTAGTGGGCCTTGATCAGTGGGCTATGAGTAGCGATGTGACACCTTTTTCAGACTGGAGCCAGCTGACTGTCCATGGCTGCATGGAGCCATATCTTCACCGAAACCAGTCCTGTCACTTTACTGTCCCTGTGGTCTCATATGAATCACCTACTCCTCCTATAGATGAAAGGGATTAACTGATTGAGAGGCTTACCAGTTGTTTTTTTCTACTTTTGCTAAATCCCTGTTTAAAATAACTACAACATCATTCATTTTATCTCTGCATGTAGTTGTACATATTCCCCAAATACCCCCTAAAATTAAAAAATATTATCTGGATATGGAACAATTAGACTAGATCTGGACTTGCTGTACTGTTGATTCTCTATGATCTTTATTATTAGATCTGATTTCTCATAAACAATGTGCAGGCTTAGAAGCAAAAGTGAGAAATCAGGTAGCTGAAATCAGGGATGTCATGGACTTTCTAGAGAAAATAACAAGATGCAGATTATCTTTTAATACAAGGGAGAAATGGGACCATGGCAACAGAAATACTATAGTGAATAATCTGTCTGTTAGATTTGCCCCTGCTGCAATCATGAAGACATCCCACTATTATCGCTGATCATTCATGATCTCAGTCTGAATCTGAATTCCTGTAAAGCTGCTTTGTGACAATATATACTGTTAAAAGCATTATACAAATAAAATGGAATTGAATTTAATTGAAATGAATGACAACAGAAACCTATTTGTTTTGGACTTCCCAGTCTAGAGTCAAAGCAATATGATTGTTTTGAATTTCTCAAACACTTCAATCATTCATTAAAATCCTAACAATTCTCAGCAGTCTCTAGACATCTCACTGTAATATCATGCTGTATAATTCTGCCTGTAAAGTTTATCATTACACACATTCTTCTGAGAACATAGTTGATGGAGAACAACAAGTAGCTAACTGCATTTTCACTGGTTTATGACCACAGAATGTAAATTGTACAACTGGGAATTGAGCCTGTAATGCAAATAAAGATGTGGTCCATTTCACGTAAAGATTAATTGTAGGTTTAAATGAAGCACCTGATACTACCAGTTTCAGTCCATTAGGGTGGAAAATAACCATGAATTGAAGGCCAATTTTGTGACTGATAAGTGATATAAGCTCTTGAGTTACTACCAAGACTGTGCTTTAGCCTTAATTGCACTTTTATTCTCTAACCATATTTTACTTCATTTTTCAACATGGAGGATGTCCGTAAAAGATGTTGCTTGGGTGCCATTAATGGTACATATAATAAGAAGAACTAAAAAAATGTACAAATTACCCATAAATATATTTTATTTTAAAAGAAATACACAATTATGGACAATGGTCACCCTCTATAAACTAAGCCTAAACAGGTGTCCTCAGCTCTAAAAGAGTGTTTGTGATAAAGTTACTGTTTAATGAGCAGACCCTAACTGCTGTATTTTGCTTACTCCTCACTAACTGCATGATGACAGGTTTGATTTGAAAGTAACAGCGGGGTGGAGACAATGGTCCTTTGAGAACAGGCCTTCAGGCTCACTACTCTGCTGGAAGGCCAAGCATGGCCTCAGGTGAGGATTCCCCCACGGCATACCACCGGGCCATGTGACTACTCTCATCTCAACTGACATTAGACTTGTAAACCTTAACTCAACATCTTAGCTATGCAACATTATGAAACTGGAGATATGTTCAATAATGATAGATTAGTGATAAATAATGATATGTTCAGTATGGAGATGTTGTTTTCTACATCTAACCTGAAGCCATCTGTCAGTTTTCCAGGTTAGGGGAGGGAATATTCATGGTTAGTATATTCACTATTATAGTCCGTTATAATGAAAATCCTAATGAAGGAGAACCTGCTGACTGGGCTCATCTGAACAAACCCATCAAAGAGCCTTTAGTCAAATTCACCTCTAGGCAAACTACCTCTGCTCCACAGGTGACAAAATGATCCATCAAAGAGCTATAAGACATTACTCACACGCAAAGAACTAATTGTAAACCCAAAAATCACATTCTGATGCAATCATGTCCCTGGTGAATCCCCCACTAGTTCAAAAGGCCTAAAAAGCCTGCAGGGTCAATGATGCCACGCGCTGACTTTACTAGATTAAGGGTAATAATCTTTAAATAATGAGACTTTAAATTTCCCCTTCAGCATATAGAGTTCTCATCATCCTCTAAACCCAGGCTACCCATTAAGGGATGAGGTGTTTGTTTTCTCTATCGGTGGTTCATGTGACAATCAGGAGCTTTTCGTTTAAAGTGGTTTATCTTCTTATCAAGACTCCCTTATTACTTTATGACCTAAATGAATGTGTTCACATTTGACAGTGCGACATGATGAACTAGTTACTCCTTAGGAAGAATTTCAAAATACTTTGGCTTTATATGGGCTTTTTTCTCCATGATATACTGGGGTTGAATCAGACAGCAGCGTGGGGCACAGCAGGTCCTCTGCCTTGTAGCGGCTCCACTCCTAATTACACTCGGTCAGACGTCCGACAAAGCGTTAACCATCCTGGGTAATCATTTCCACAGTACATACATCTCTTAGTGATGCTTTAGGTGTATCAGAATGTTTCATCTCATCTAATGAAAACCATTCAATCACACAGCTTTATGATATTTATAACACTGATGTGTGTGTGTGTGTGTCTGTGTATTGCAACAAAATCTTAGCATACACTCAACAGCTCCTTAAAGTAATAAGCAGCATAATTGAAATGCTCTCTAGCTGAGCTCAAAGAAGTGCAAATGGAAGGGGGAAAAAGCCTTAAAATAGAGGAGAAGTCATCACTGCCAGCATGAACACATTTAATTAAAAGGAAGAGACAGTAAGACTACTGTGGCACCAGGACCCTGTTGCCAGTATATTAAATTAAAAGGGTAGAAGACCTGGTTACCTTCCTGGGAACGAATGCAAACCAATAATATGGTACTGGTCTCCTGCTGCACCAATGATTTGGGAGATTTTTGTGCTAGGGCAGCACATCAGGACACTATGTGACCTGCAGACCTGTAGTCTCTCTCTCTCACACACACACACACACACACATAAATGCACTGCTCCAATTGACATTTATGAATGTTTACTTTGTTGTGTGCTGAAACTTTAAAAACAGGACACATTCTCTTTAAAGTGAAATCTTTAATTAGCATATAGTCATAGTTCACTTAAATACACACTCACTTATCAGATTATGAATAATTTCATTATGTGTCAAAAACATGAAACACTTAGCAAACTACTGTATATTTTAAATTAAAGTAGGACTTTTGAGAGTTTAAAATAAGGGAAGACCATGTGTGTACTTGACTCGACATATTCTAATGCTTTAACACCTTTATAGCCTACTGGTTTATTACTCAGTTATTCATCTTAAAGCATATTTATTCACTATACCATAAATGATTCAATAGTTACAGAGAAACTAATAGAAAAGGAGTTGAGTAACAAGCGTGAGGTATTTAGGTTTTGACCAGCTAATGTGTTCTGTAAGTTTAAAATAGTTTAGATGACAACTACTCAAGTCTTTGACATTGGTTCATGAAATAGTATACTTCAATTTATTAAGGGATATGCCTGAGAAAGACAGAGTGAGCACTGGTAAGCAATAGAGAGTATGAGAAAGAACTGACTTCACTGTGACCCTACAGGGCATCAGGATGCTGTGAGCAAAATTCACACCAGCTAAACAACAAACACAGGCCGTGAGAACCTAGTCCTCAGTGCGCAAGACAAATTCTTCACCTGCAAACCATACCTAAAGTGACAAGCAGCCGTCATTTGGAAGACAACCACAACATTCCGTTTAGAACATTTAACCTATCAAGGGTATTTACTGAGTCGTGAATAAGTGAAGGGGAATTCAGCACATAATGATCATTTCGGGAAAAACACTTAAGACTCAGGGTAACACAAAAAAGAACGAAAATTACTGGTTGATCATTACTGCCATCTGACCAGTCCTGGAAACACAAAGGCATTCCATCTAAGAGTCCCCCAATGCCTTCACATCAGGAGAGCCACCCAAAACAATCAGCGATGAGTCCGTGCCCCTGCATGTCACGCAGCACAGACGACTGGAAATGCTAGGAATGCTAGACTCCAGCCCAATAGGAGACCATGTTCCACTTATTGGCTACTAGTGTGCACATCCCCAGGGACAACAACCAAGATGAGTTCCCACACAATGGGAAACAAGACATTTATGACACTGATGCTATGAAAAAAGCAAAAAGGGACTTGGTTCTGGGGCACTGATCTCCTGTGTCCCCCATCTGGCATCTCAGGACCGTGCTGGTCATGCAGACATCTACACATTTGGAGCGGTGGGTATGGAGAGTGACCCCAGCCAGTCTGTCCGATTTGGGTTGATTTAAATGGTATGTTATTAACTTTCTTGGGCATTGTCTGGTTTGTAAATTCCTGTGATGATTGCCATTACTGCTCATTGAGGAAGACTCATGATTCAGCAGAATTTCTGCATGTCATTGCAATTTAGTTTTAATGCCTGTGTATTGCAGTATCTTGAATGCATGTCATTCAGTAGTTTTGGCAATACATGGAATTGTGTAGCATTTTTCGAGTTTGTGGTGATCAGGAAAGTCATATAACGTCAACTTTACCTGAAAGTGGTTGAACTGATTAATAAAATCATAAATTATTTTGGGGTTAATTTATACTTAAATGGTTATATTCTGCTGATAACAATACTGGCATTTTCAGATGAAAGATACATCAGAAGAAGCCTGATTAAGTATAAACCCACACCACAAGGCAAGCCGAGGCAGAGTAAACAAATATTAGCCAGTGACAAGGCTACAGCAATTCAGCCCCACATAATAAACCTATGTGTAATCAGAGCAGACAGCTTAAATTGTAGGAAACGTACTTTATATGTTAAAGAAACAACATGTGTAAATTTTCCTAAAAGCATTGTAAAGTTATGGCCAGATAACTGAGAGAAAGAATGTGGAGTGTGATGCCCACTCTATCATTTAATAATAAATCTTTGTGCTGTGATGCTTTTGGGAAACTTTGTTTGAATGAATCATAAATTAAAACCTGCAATCAACACAACTAGAAGTAAGATATTAAAGGTACACATTTCATTCCAAATCAAATCAGCTTAATAAAAAAAAATATATAGGAATACAAATTTACCACCAATGATTTGAACACAAGTGTTACAGCTATTCTGTAATTAATTCTGTATTATTATTATTATTATTATTATTATTATTATTATTATTATTATTATTATTATTATTAATAATAATAATAATAATAATAATAGCTATTAGTTACATTACTGTAATTTATCTGTAAATGCATTAATAAATAATACCTGGCTTCATACTCATGGATGCATCACTGTTTTAGTTGGACAGTATACAGTATTTCACAGAAGCGTAACTCAAATGTCATGTGAACCTCTAAGAGAAAGCTGGAAACTTGGTACTTTTTCTTTTAGATTGCATTTTTCTCTGAATTCTCAGAATATCTATGCTCACCACATTGATCACAGCATTGCATAATAAATAGCATTTAGTATTAATTTTAGGTCTCCACTTTTCTGCTGGAAACATGTCTGTATAACTGAATGTAAAAAATGCAATTCCAGTAATGAAGGTCAATCGCATAAGAAATATTTTTGAAAGGAAACATTTAATCAACAACCATTTTTTAAAAAAAAATTATTTTATCCACCAAAGATCAAGCTAAAACATTATGTGTCTGTCTGTATGCATGTGTTTATGTATTTGTTTGTTGCTTTGGTTGTTTGTTTACATAATGTCACTATTAAGTCATTATAAATCATTAATCATGATTAAGTCACTCGTTAACTCCTACAATTTTAAGTCTATGCACCATCTCAATTGCTTTTTTACAACCTTTCCTGTTTATTTAATTTAAATTAGCCCCACCTAAAACTGTCTGATTTCCCAAACACCCCTGAGTGCTGATGACTCCATTAGCAGCGCTGTTCATTCAATACTTGGTGCAAGATCGCCACCTTCTGGTGAAGAACACACATTCCTTCCCGATTCTTGACTCCAAATCGGTTTCCTCATTTCCTTTTCCTCATTTTGTTTAAGAGATATCTTTTAACACACATTACACATGCCGCTCCTCATTAGTGCAATACCAGCACTTTTCTATCAGCTGAATCTGTTCTCCTTGTCGTGATCGCTTTTGTGCTCCCCAGACGATCTGCTGCTATTTGAACCCTGTATTATAACCTGCTTCCTAATTAGAACCATCTTCCACTTCTGTCTGGACCTTCCTCGATAAAGATAGGTGGGAGGGACTATTTAACAAGTGTGCTTCATTCTTCGTTCCGTATGAAAGTTTACCCACATCTGCCCTGCTCCCTAACCCCTGTAACAGTGAGGGTCAGCCTTAGAGTTACAGGGTCACCACTTGACCCATTGTGAGATAAAGCCAACACGAACCTTAGCCCATCACGGCTTGTCCCAGCAGGGGTAAGGTGGTTCAGGTTCAGGAATGAGAACTAAACAAGGGCTGTTCTTTGACATGCATTGCTATGCAGGAGGCTGAAAGGATTGTTCAGGTTTACTAATTAGAAGGAAAACGGATGGCTGCAGGGCTTTGTGCAGTTTTTCTAAGTTATCATTGATGGCACACAAAACAGAAAAACAAGCAGAGGCTAAGAATTTGCAGGTGTGCATGGATGTGTGTTGAAAAGTGGATGAAAGCCATAGTAAAACTAGCTGATGTAGCCGGCTGGGAGAGGGCCGACAGAGAATAGATCGGGTCGGCAACATCACAACAGCGACGACAAAAAAAGGAGCAGCTCTGGCTGAGTCTAGCACAGTGCTGGATGATTATCCTAAAACAGCAATGTCTCCCCTCCTCCCCTTCTCTCTGGCACTCTCTTTTTCCATTCCTCTCCTTGCCTCTATCATCAGTGAAGGCCCTGTCTTCTTTAATTAACCTGATTCCCAGAATCCACTGCCCTGTGACCACCCTCACTGCTGAAAAATGGGCAGCATAGGTGAGAGAAGCTTGTCTGAGCCAAAGGAGCACCAAAAGGAATGTATTATTCTAATGGCTCTGAAAAGGAGAACAGGGAAATAAGCATAATGGTCATGCACCCCTCCCACACATTCACTCACATACACTCTCTCCCCCTACTCCTCCTCCCTCCCTCCTCCCAATCTTGATTAACCTCCTCTCACACTCCCCCTTCCCCTCATACACACACACACACACACACACAATGTGCCTTGGATGCCCTGACAGATGGGGCCAGGGGCTTTTTCGTGGAGGTTTTTCTATGCAAACGGGAGCAGGGTTTAGTGCACCACTGTCAGACCTCTGAATTGATCCCTGCCACTATAGAGGCTTCTCTCTGCCAGTGTGTCACAATAGCAACAAGTGTGGGGAGCTGGGAGCAAGCTTGTGCAGGCATTGCGCTCTCACTCATGAATGATGGTCCAGCAAATGGCCTTTCATTGGCTTTCATTACAGCCCATACCTCATTCTCTCTCTTTCATGTTCTTCATCCAGTGCAATTCTGTGTTTACTTAGTTTATTTTCACAAGCGTTGTGTTCTTGTTTTGTGTGTGTGTGTGTGTGTGTGTATATATATATATATATATATATATATATATATATATATATATATATATATGTGTGTGTGTGTGTGTGTGTGTGTGTGTGTGTGTGTGTGTGTGTGTGTATATATATATATATATATATATATATATATATATATATATATATATATATATATATATATATATATAAAACTTAATTTCTTGTAGAAGATTTATTGCCATATTTGTACCATATTTGTTGCATTATATTTGGAAAATATTCCAAATATAGCAGAAATAGTTAAACACCCAGGCAGTGAAAGGTTATTTTATATTTATTTTTAGATTCTTTTACGGCAGTGCTTCATAAAACCTATATTTTTAGGGTTTTATATACAGACAAGAATGGCCTGCATATTACAACAAAGCAATAAAAACCTATTAGAAATAATAATAATAATATATAATTAAGATCATTATGGAAGGAAAGGAAATTAATGTTTATGAAAAAAATGGTTCCTTTATGGTTCTTTGAATAGACAACGGTTATAACAAACAAATTTTGGAGATGGTCTCTCAAAATGGTCATCTCAGAAACTTTAACTTATTAAAACTTTAGAGTTATTTCTTAGTATATATATGTTATATGTTAACGCATATTATGAATTATTCCATATCCACACTAGAACTAATTGGAAAGTTATGCAGGTATGAAAGTGAGGAAAATCTAGTCCCAAGAACATGTCCTCCAGGTTTACATGGTTAATTTCCCCCATGTAACAGCCTCATGCTTCTGGCTTTATAAATCAAAGGTTACTTAAGCAGTGGCTTTTCCCTAATCTCCACCGTGAATGGATGTGGGTGGAACGCCCACACTGACCCCAGAGCTGACCTGTGACACCAGAGACAGTACTGAGAACAATCCTTCCTCAGGCAGACAACAGTGCCATCACACTCCTGCCTCTTTCCATCAACGTCAGCCAGGCCAGTCCGGTTAATGTTTCACCAGCCCCTGCAATCTCACCCCTCATTTCAGGGACAGGCAACGGGAGGCTTGGCTGCTCACTGAGAAAATAGAAGGTAATCGATTTACAAACAAACAGAATAGAGAAACAATGTCGAGGGACGGAGGAGACTGCTCTCATTCTGTACATGCAACACATCAATTCATCATAGCCCATTAATCTGTGTTCAGCAAGGATGGTAGATGATGAGCTAAATTTCGTGTATCATGAAGATTTATCTGTCAACATGAATTTATATAAGCTTGTGTCTTACAGACTGTTTGTTTACTCTGACCAAATTTTCCTTGCAATGAAGAAATGAGATACTAGTCTCAATAGCACTTTCCTGCTTCATAAAATACTATAAAATATGAAAAATGAACAGTCACACTGTGAACAGTAAAACACTGAATCTTTAACAGTGTGCCCCCCCCCCCCCCCCCCCCCCCCAAACTCCTTCTTGTTTTTGCAAACCTGGGTGTTCTTCTGGAAAATGATAACTGGTTCCCATGAAAACCAGTCTAGACCATGTGTGAAAGCAATTCATTTCCATGGCTTGGGTGCATTGTCACATATTGTAGTATTAATAACTTCTTCAACTCCATAAGCTCTTAAAGTGATAAACTGCAGGTCACTTGATGCTACCTAGCATCTACAGGTATAACACGTTGCCCATTTTACACTAATAAGAGGTTATTTTAAATAATAAAAGTAATTTACGTAACAATGTCTTAACAATGCATTCACTATCACAGATAATAATTCCTTTATTTGTCATTTTCACACCCAACAACAAATCCCTCATTTGTGAAGCAGTACAGATCTTTATGAAAAAAAAGATGTATAATGAGTACTACACTCACACTTTATTAGGAAAACTTGTACAACTGCACATTCAAGTAGTTAACTAATCAGCCAATCATGTTAGTATATCCTTCCTGGCAGCTCGAACCAATCTGGCTATTTTACTCTGACCACTCTTATCAACAGGGTGTTTCCACCCACAGAACTGTCTCTCACTCAATGTTTTTTATTTCTCACCATTCTGTGTAAACTCTAGAGACTGTTGTGTGTGGAATTCCAGGAGATCAGCAGTTTCTGAAATACTCAAACCAGCCCGTCTGGCACCAACAACCACGCCATGGTTAAAGCCACAGAGGTCAGACTTTTCCCCCATTCTGATGTGAAAATTAACTGACGTGATGTTTAACATGAACATTAACTGGAGCTCATAACCTGTATCTGCATGATTGTATGCATTGTGCTCTGCTACATGATTGGCTGATTGGATAACTGCATAAATGGGCAAGTGTACAGGTTCCTATTAAAGTGGATAGTGAGTGTATATAGCGAACCATTTAAAAGTGTGCAATTTGGGCATTATTGAACAATGAACAAGACCTTGCTTAATCCTCAATGTGTGTTTGTTAAAATAAAGTGTTGTTTTAATGAATAGACTCCATTATGAAAAAGACCCAGAAGAGGATGTACCGTACTTCCTTCACCAACTGAGGAAGTTCAACCTGCAACAGGAGCTGGTGACCCA
Source organism: Ictalurus punctatus (assembly GCF_001660625.3). Lineage (NCBI taxonomy): Eukaryota > Metazoa > Chordata > Actinopteri > Siluriformes > Ictaluridae > Ictalurus > Ictalurus punctatus. The sequence continues at coordinate 17,653,913 of NC_030430.2, forward strand.
GTTCTACTCAGCTATTGAGTCTGTTCTGTGCACTTCAATAACTGTCTGGTTTGCCTCAGCTACTTAACAGCAGCGGACAGTCTGAACTGCTGAGATGATTATTGGTTCTCCTCTGCCCTCCCTGCAGGAACTGTACTCCTCCAGAATGAGGAAATGGTCAGGAAAAATCATTTCGGGCCCTACCCACCCTTGCCACAACCTCTTTGAACTGCTGCCCTCTGGCCGGCGCTATAGAGCACTGAGCACTAGAATATCCAGACATCTCCCTCATTAACAGTTAACTGCCTCAAAGGACCCTCCTAGAACAACCCCCCCTCCCCCGCTGTGAATAGACTCTTATGTACAATTGTAAATTCATTTCTATTTATTCTATTACCTGTATATACCCTCACCTTCTGTACACTGCATTACCCCTTGCATAGCTTTACATACCATTTCTAATCTGCCTTAAGCTTATCATACATTCATTATTTTATTCTATTTTATTTTATCTTATTTTATCTTGTTATGTGTCTTGCTGCCATTTTTGTGCGTGCACTGGAAGCTTCACTTACCAAGTCAAATTGATTCTGATTCGATTCTGATAAAGTCCAATAAAGTCTGATAGTGGATGAACCATTTATCAAAATTAAAAAGATCAAGACCTCAGTTAACCTTGAATATGTGTTCATTAAAATAAAGTGTTACAGAAATGTATGATTTACTGTATACTTTATATTTATATGTTTTATTTATTATTACTGGATAGTTTTATGCAGTTTTTTTTATGATTGTTTTCCTTTTATTCCCTGATTTGAAACTGCTCATACATCTTTAACCATACTACTACTACTACTACTACTACTACTACTACTACTAATAATAATAATAATAATAATAATAATAATAAAAATAATAATTCTTTAGATTTATATAACACTTTTCTAGGCACTCAAAGTGCTTTACATTGTGTGGGGGGAAATCTCCTCAATCGGGGAGGCCTGTGTAGCCTGGAGGAGCCTGGAGCCTACCCCAGGGAACTCGGGGAACAAAGTGGGGGACACCCTGGAAACCCTCGAAGTACGGGAAGCATGAACATGCATACTCCATGCACACAGGGTGGAGGTAGTATTCAAACCCCCAACCCCGGAGGTGTAAGGCAAATGTGCCACTAAGCCAGCATGCCCTCGCCTTATATTATGTTATGTTATATATTTCTCTATTAGTTATTATTGCTTTGGTGTTAATATGCAGCACCTCACTTGTCTTTATGTAGAATCTTCTTCAGAAAAGGTTTCAAGTATAACACTTGAAGATCCCAGGAAGCAAAGCCATAGAAGACCCATTTTTAAGTTCCTTTTGACTGCATGGATATTTAAATCAATTTTGTTGGTACAACAACTTAATTTTTCCCCACAATAAAGAACCTTCCACAATATTTATAGTGTGAACATTTATACAGAAAGCATGAGCTGGTTCTGTGTACTGAATCCATGTTGTCCGAAAAGAAGAATTCCTTTTAGATGCCCAGAGTGACGCCTTCTGACAAAAGCCACAGAGGACGGTGCAGTCTTTTGGCTTCTACTGTACTTACCGCCCAGCATGTTAGCGTACACAAGAGGGTTTAAGTCACGTTAATGAAAGGTACGTTAATGAAAGGCATTGATGGGAAAGGGCTACGTGCTAATTCTTACATATACATAAACGGCTGTGCATAGCAATGGGCAGTACATTTCCATGTGTTAGAATGCATGAGTTGGATGGATGGGAGGGCTGTGGTGTGTATTGTCAGAGAGCCAGGTCCACAGAGAGGGAGCACACAGTGGAGAAAACAGAGAGCTGACAAGAGACTTGAATGAGAATCAATTAATTTTCATTTAGCGCAACAATCAGAGGGCAGGCATTAGCATGTGTGAGGTTCATTTGATGGTGGCAGGAGGCCGAAGCAAGGAGGAGAGAGGCCCATACTAAGCTAATGACAGGGCCAGGCCTGCCTGGCCTCCCCTGCATTAACACCCTAGTGTTTTCCACGACAGCCACAAAACCCACTTTGGCAGATGATTAACCATTAGAAGGGTTTGCATAAAAGAGATTCAGGATTCCCTTCATCAATGCAGGGTGGGAGACACTAGAAAAATGAAGCAGGTAGTGAATATCCCAAAGGATTAGTTGCTGGTATGCTTTGTCTAGGGTGCTTAAGGATTTTATTATACACAAAGACAGGCAGAAAAATATGCACAAATTTTTGTTGTTTTGTGAGAACACCCAAAGTGACTGGGCCAACTAGACCTCACCTTGGTCACATCTGAAATGCTAATAGATGAATGGAATAGGTGGAACCTATTTTGAGATCTAAAGAGTCTAAAGAGATCTAAAGAGTCTTTAATTGGAATTTTCAGACGTGGAATGTAATGTGAAGATGTAATAAAATGTAATATAGAGTGGAGGAGAACGGTATCTATGTTAATAGAGAATAAAGAAAGTGAAAAATATTCACAAAAAAAAAACTTCTTTTTTTTTACACCCACACATATGAGGGTGAGTCAAATGAAAAGCTTAAAAATGTGACATAAATTAGAGAACCATTTCTAGTAAAAAAAAAAAATTAAAAAAAAAAAAAATAATGTACTACTGGTCCAGTGTTATCAAGAGCCCTTTCAACTGCTACCTGCTGTTACACTAATGTGACACATATTTACAATACACAAAAATAAAAAAGATTTTTGTCTGACTCACTCTCATACAAATTGTTTGCTTTATGACATTTGGAGTTGCCACAATACAGGACATGACAATAGCAAAAATACTAATCTAATAACATCTACTCTATTAAAGCACTGTGAAAGTTTTGCATGAACTAATTTTACATTCATAAAATAAAACATATTAACGGATGTCATGGAAAAAGGTATTGGGAGTGGGATTTTTTGTTTGTTATGGGTGCTCTACACGTGCAGAGGTGGTCCCAGACAGCTGAAATGGGGTGGAAAGTAATGAAGAAGAAAAGAGTGTAAGAATGTGTGGTTACGACAGCAGACTGGGTCATGTCTGAGTCACCCCAGACACAAAACAGCTAAAGAGTAAAAGTGTGCAGACAATCCCATGTTAGGCAAAGCTGTCTGCCAGCTGTTTTAGATACCTGTCAATTAAAGGGGAGTGTATTTTATCCCAACCAGATGCAGGGACAGTTTTATTGGGCCGTCAAAGAGTGGAGCTTTAAAGTGGATGGCCTTGCTCACTTTGGGCAGTCAATCATTGCCATATAAATGCTTTTGTTTTCACATGCATAGTGTTTATGTTCAATATGGAAAAAGGCATGTACTACTATATAAATTCAAAATTTATATGAGCATTGGGCTCATTTGGAGATGGCACATTTTGCAGCACACTTTCATATATGTCATATATATATCACAAACCTGACAAGATTTTAAGAACCTTCACACTGATTTAGAGATTTAGAGCTGATGAAGGATAAGAAGACCTTCTGGACTATCCAGATAAATATAGGACTGACCTTAGCTATGCTCCACTGTCCCAGGATACAGCACCAAGACAAAAGCAGACATGCTAGGAAAGAGAGATGACATCAGATGGCTTAATTGTGCTCAGACCAACTAACCGTCACTCAAGAGAACAGCTGAAATAGACAAAAAGGAGAAAAGGTAGTAAAAAGGAGATGTGACAAAAGAAGAATAGGTTAGCCGAGAGGGCCACTAAAAGTCCTACTGTGCGAAAGGGAGTGAGAGGAAAGGCGGGAGTGGCTCTCTTTGATTGGGGTCCACACAAGCTAAAGGACAGGGAGAACTTTTCAATACTGTACAATGCTGTTCCGCAGCATTAAGTGGTATTGAAGGCAGGGACCGAGACAAAGCTGCCCATTGTTTTAGGAGATGGCAGCAGCAATATCCCCGGTAGGTCCCTTCTTTCAGCCCATATGCTTTAGCCTCAGTGCAGCCTGCCTCTGCTCCAAAACCGCATGCTCAGCATCTGGACATATGAGGCCAGCACTGTGCACTTCCTTCCACAACCAGGCCTCCTGCTGAGACGAGCTGTGCTCATGGCAACTACAAAGGAATAGGGATTAGAGAAGACTTGAAAGTTACATTCACAGCTACTGCAGATTATAACTATGTGTGGGGTTTATTTTCATGGTCAGTTTTCTTGTGTGTGAAAATTCACCGTGATATTTCAACATTCCTATCCATATTATGGTGCATCTTTTGGTCTATAGCATAAATCACTCCATGCTCTAGAAATTTTGAGAGACTTCACTCTCCGAAAACAGAAGGGTAGCTTTGTTTCAGGCCTTGCCTCAATACCGCGTGATTCTGCAGAACAGCATTGTACAGTACTGAAAATTTCAGTGGGAATGATGGCTTAAGACACATCTTATATAAATAAAAATCTGTTTATTGACAAAGGAATTTAAGCAATTGTCTTTCGCTCTTTACAAATGTCCACTTTCTTCCTGCAGTTAATCTGTATGCTCTGTCAGTGGATACTGCAAGGATGTGATGGTGCTGGCGTGTTAGGCCCATATCTGGAGATTTAACCTGCTTTACTTTCTGTCTGATTTTAATACACACACATAGACAAAGGAAAAGAGAAGAGGGGAGAGAAAACGAAATTTGGTGTTGCTAGGAAGAAGAAGAAGAAGAAGAGGAAGAAGAAGAAGAAGAAGAAGAAGAAGAAGAGAAGAAGAAGAAGAAGAAGAGAAGAATCACTTCTTAACAAGTGTTTACCCTTATTCTCTTGCAGAACTGCGGAGCTGTAACAAACCATGGCAAAAGGCAGTGTCTGATCCAGGAAGAAAGCTCAAAGCCCCTCAGGTCAGGGGTCACCAACTCCACCATTGTTCTTGAAAGGGCAAGCACACTCCAGCTTTTCTCCAACTTTCAAAGGCCTGGGCTGGGGGTGGAAAGATAGGCTTGGAACAACTGGGTCAGGACCAGAGGCTTTGTGACCACTGAGGAAGAAAGAATCAGCCCAAAAAGGTTAAATGAAGAGCGAAAGGGCCCTTCTGTCCAATTAAGGAGGGACAAATGCTCCCTGTTCCCCTGCCAGGTCAGAGTTCACTGCAGCCTTTGGCTGCGGCACACTCACTTTCTTTGTGGCTTAGATTAAATGAACCTCCACCGTGTTTATCTAAGTCACTCACCACCCAATAGTAAAGGAATACATATTTAGAGCCTGAAACCTGTCACTTAGCAGAATTATTTTATTGGGCTACAGTCTAGTTGGATCAAAACAAACAACTGTCCAGGCAAAGCAATCTATGGCAGGACCTTTTAGTCAGCCTCGTAAAAAGACTACTGAACAAGAAAGTCTTGAAAATTAAATTCCAATTTTGACCAAACCTGCCTTGGGAAAACAGACACGATTGAGAAACAGCGCAGCAAACTTTCTTATTAAACTAAAAAAGTACAAAAGCTGCTCAAAGACTGCCTTGCAAATCAAAATGAAAATGCAAGTCCAGCAACTAAAAAAGCAGAGAGCCTTGATGAGTATGCCCTCCTCCTGTCCTTCCCTCTCCTTTAGTGCCAGACAAACCTGCACTTGTGGGTTAATACCTGAACAGAACAAAAGGTCTGCCTGAGTGGCACAATGAGTGTCCCAGGTCTGGCCTGGGTGGATTAGGCAACCAGAGGTATTTCCTCCCTGCCTGGGTATCAAAGGATTACCTCCCCAAATTAATCATCTACTTGTTAGGTTAACAAGCAAGGTGCAATCATATTACTCTGTCTGATCTGACTTTCCTCAACTATTTCCTCAGATCTTAAAGTACTGGAACTTTTGTTATAAAGTTTAGTGGCTATCTGAGGAGTGTGTGTGTGACTACAGATGATTGTCGTGGTCAATAGAGATGAAGCAGGTGGCGGAAGTGCTTTAAAGAGACGTGATGGATTTAATCAGTGTCTAGATCAAGGCAAAGGTTCAGAGTTGGATTTCCGAGACTCTCTAAGTCTTTTAGTGGACTTCATTAAGAAATATAGGATTAGACTAAGAGATGAGATGCAGCTCAGAACTCCATTTCCTCAGAAAATCTTGCATTAATATTCTACATGCATAAATCTCACACTTGACACACTTCAATGACATTGAATAGCTATTAGAAATTCAGTCTGAGAGGTTGTAGACTTCCATTTTGCTTTAAAGTTTAGAAAAGTTCTTTACATCTTTGATCTTGCAGCTTTATGCCAATCTTTGCCAAGTTGAAATAATCCACATCTCAAAAGATGCTTGTCTCTTGTTAAAGAAACTTTCAAAGTCACACATCATTGTCCTTCAGTGTAGAAACCAAGAGTTTTAAACCCTGGAGACTTGAAGACCCCTCAGCTTTTCTAAAAAAAAAAAAAATTCCATACATCTACTCTGTGACTCCCAGCAGCGGAACCCAGGCCTGATATGCTGAAGAGCTAAGGACGGATGATGGGGGTGGTGGTACAGAGGGAGGATTTTCCTCTCAGTGGGATTCCTCTCCACAGGTGCTCTCCATCCCTCAAGAGTTGTTCTAAGCCTGTTGGACACACATCAGGGCACAGTGAGTGTACCCAGATGGACTGGTCTAGGTTCTTTTAGGGTGTCTTATAGGCCCTTATAGTGGGCCGGATGACCCTTAATCAGGGATCAGGGGCCAGGCCTGCAATGGACACCTGCAGGAAATTGATTACACCTTGATCCTGCATCACGCGCTCACAGTGCCACATAGGTTGGGATACATGAAGCACTGATGAAGCAGTCAGCACAGTTAAACATCAGCATAGGCTACAGCTTGGCAGCAGGATGCCCTGTACTGAGGAATGTCATCAGTGTCATACGTGTTGTGGGAGTTTCTCAAGCTCTGTCAATTTCTTTCTCACGCTCCCTTACTCCTGTGTATAATTCACCAAAGACCAGCCGCTATTAGAAAGCTTGGCTGGTCTGTGAGATTCCCTTTGAAGTCTCTAGCATTCTGCCAATTAAACTTGGTCTCGCTTGAAAACAGATGCGACAAGTGCCGACGTTACTGTAGTGTTTTTTTTATGCCATTCAAGACATGGGGCATAGGGGAGGGCCTCATCAGAGGTGGTAAACTAACAATTTGCCTTCCAACACTTAAAAAGATCAAAAAGGTTCTTAGAGCTCCTTGGCATCTCCCGAGTCTCAGCATGGAGGCAGCAGCACTCACAAACGGCTGATTAGCACAGCAGCATCTATCATTGTGGCCTGTTCTAAGCGTTGGTACGGCCTGACACCAGGCTGCGTGGAGCTCATGGGGGATCTCTTCGTGTAACCACGGAGGTGTCAGCCATACTGAAAGGCCTCTCTGTCATTCCAGGGCGGTGGGGTGCCAGGCGGACTGAACCATCACTCAGGCATGCGGCCTCCTTCTCAACAACAGTTTGTCTTGTGCTGGTATGGCCTTGGTCTTTCAGGGCACAGGAGGTTCTTCAACAGCCTCTTCAGTCATCCAGCTCCACTCACCCCATGCTAGAAGCACAGCGCATTACCCAGAGATTACTGAACACCCCACGACCCCTTCACCATTCACGGAAGCACACTCGGCCGCTGTGTCTCTCCTTCTCTTGCTCCGTCTCTCTCTTTCTCCCTATTATCATTTCTCATCCATCCCCCCGGTGCTCCCTCCTGTACGCACCACCAGCAAGGCTCGCCCTTCTTTCTGTTTCCCACTCTTGGGTAGGAGAGGAGGAGGTTGAAGAGCCAGGGGCTTTTCATCTGGAACAATCTGCCAGGGAGCTGGAGAATGAGCGGGCACTCAATTAAGGGCTGCCCATTGAGGCGGTGGAGTGAGACTGAATACGGGCCCCTCCAAAGGAATGAAGTCCCATGAATAGATTGTGGGGCTTCATGAAATATTAAAGAGTGAACGGATTTCCCACAATATTTGTACACCACCCTTTGTGGGGATTTCTCCCTCCATTGAGCCTGAAACTGTTAACACATCCGCTCAGAAATGAGGCCCAGCCACTATGCTAAAGAGCCTCAGGGGCCTAGCATCAAACACCATCTCTCTCCCTTTCCCTGAGTCTCTCCCCTTCTCTCGTGATGCGGCATTGCTCATGCTTAGCTTCCATCACAGTAAGCCAAGGCGTGATCTATTCATGGAGGGGATTACAGCACTTTTAATGACCACCTGCCCTTTCTGCTGCTCTGCATTGAGAGTATGTGGGACTGGCCACCAAGCTCCCTGCTCCCGTATTGCTTCACTCACTGCACACATATGGGCCATGCTTTGGTCCAGGGCAACAAGTGCCCTTTAACATTACAGTCACAATGACTTGTTGTTGTTATTGTAACACCCTTGAGTACTGTATTAATGGTCCCTAACTATAGTAATGCATTGTCCTTCACCCACTTTCAGTCTCTCTTTTCTTGCCACCCTTCCCCTTTTCTTCCCTCTTTCTTTCACAGCAGATCAAGCTGTGTAGTGAGCTCAGACACTGGGGATAAGGAGCTGGTTAAATATTCCATTAGCATTAGAATGCCTGCATATTCCTGCAGTGAACCAACATTAGTTAATGTCAGAATTGAAGTGCTGAGAACAGGCCAAGAAGCAGCTTTTCTCTCCAAGTAAAGTGTTCTTGGGTGCAGAGGTTGCACTTCTTGATTTGGGACGGCGTGTGTGGCCTGGCCATAATGAACAATTTTGCATAGATTTCAAATTTGAGTTCATGGGAAACAAAGCAAAGAATGTTAGGTCACTGTGCCACTTAAGATAATAAACAATGTTTAAATCTTTGTTAAAAAATTAGTTCTTATTTCCAGAACAATAAATGTGACTTGTTTTGGCTTAAAATATCTTGCAGGAGACAAGTGTGTAGTAGATATACTATAGAGGAACTGCTTTATTACTTAGATTCTCAGTTACACATAACCCCCCCCCCATTCCTAAATTAGTTAACATTTTAATGGCCATTTCTTAAAACAAGGCTGAATCCAGAAAACTGATCCTTAAGAATAAAGTGTACATATATAGGACAGCTCACAAAGCACTTCTGTAAGTAACTCTGAATAAGGATGTCTGGTCTGGTAAGTGCTGTAAATGTAGATGTACATGTTATAACATGATATAACTAATATTCATTAGGACATTCTGTTCTTAACTATTATTGGCTATTGTGAAAGCACACATTGGTCGCTATACACTACACTTTCATGGGAGTCCATCATGATGATGTCATGTCAAAAACATTTTGGAAAATATCCAGAGCACTTCTACACTTCTACTTTTATAATACATTGTAAAAAGTAGTATTCAACCAATGGACTCTGGTGAATATAGAAAACACATCATGCACTGTACCATTTAAAGACAGCTGGCCATTCAAGTGTCCAATCAAACCAGCTAATAAATATAAGAATTAAATAATAACTATAATACCTTCGATAATATTTGCTTGTGATTTCCATCACTGTAACACAATCACAGACCCCATGGCTCTTCTTCACTGACCCCTCAGGTTTCCCAGACCACACCATGAGAATCACTATTCTATAGTGATTATGCAATATAGAGAACAGTAAGTAGGATGTCTCTCTGAATTAGGGGTTGCATAGACTAGCTGACTAGTTGACTAATACATTTACTAGACACTGCTGCAGGGATGTCGTGTAGTCGGAGCAATAGAAAAAAAAAACGGTGAGGCAGACAGTAAGAAGATGCAGGTGGACAGTAATATAAGAAGACTAAATGTACTTTATTACATTCAAGTATTAAAGTATTAAAATATTATAAAGACTAGGTGAAGCCAATTCTACACTCAACTGGAACTTCAAGTTTTATTTTTTAATCCCACTTCTGCCTGCCCTCAAACAAATTCCCTCTGCAGATATTTCTGTTGTCATTTAAAGCTAAATAAAATGTAAATAAAATCATTGCACAGTGGCATAGTGAATTCTGTCATGACAGATAGCAGGCTCTAATCCCACTCAGCTAGCTTAGAGTCAGATCAGTGGCACATGCCAGCTCATAGAGACCAGACTTGATCCAGACACTGCTGCAGACGTTGCATCCTCCATCCATCATTAAGCTAAAAGGGGCTTCTGTGCTGTGCTGCATGCTCTCAGTTTCAGAATCAGCTATTTCAGTTGAGCCCCCAAATTTTCCACACTAGTGCATTTAAAGAAACGTTACTTCCATAAACAGCAAAATATGACCCATAGATTTATTATTTTGCACAATTATTGCACTGATTTATTTACTTTTGTTGTTAACACCTTAGCATAAACAGTATTGAATCTAGAAAGATAATTTGCTTGACACACTATTTGCTGAAGAAATAGAACAGGCGTAAAAAAAAAAAAATTAAAAAAAAAAAAAAAAAGGCAATTTCCCGGATCAGTTTTTGCTTTAACTATTTAACTTTTTATATAACTTTTTTGAACTACCAGATAACTAGTCAAAATTAGTAGTCATGCAAAACCTACTATTAATATAGTGACTGATAGTCTTGTCTTATTGTCCATCCTATCCTAAGTATAAATGCTGTGTCTCTATATTGGTCCTGACCTTCTCGGGAACAGCTGCAGTGAGCTGATTGACCCTCTCAGCATATCTCATGTCCAGCTCACTAGGGGCAGACTCAGCACTGCAGCCAGTGAGTGTAACTGCTGCTGGGGGGCCATAACGGAGTGCAGTTCCCTCAGTCTGGCCTCCATATGCCGGGGCTCTGGAGACAGCCTGGGAGCTCAGGCAGGGCAGCGAGGGGGCAGGGGCCCAGTGCACACCCCACATTGTGACGGAGAGCACAGGAGCCGAGCCGGACCCAGCAGGAGAGAGGAGGCCTTTTCAATAGAGGAGCCAACCGGAGTGCTTTTCTCACAACCTGCTTTCTCTCCCCTCACTCTGGCTCGCCCTCTTCCCTTATTCAACCCTGTCCTCTCGTTCTTTCTTCTGCTCCTTGCTGGCAGATTGATACACTAGCTGAAATGTGCTCTTTTTGTCATTCTTTGTGAATTGACTTTTTTATTATGAAACTTCTCCCACCGCCCCACCCTTTCCCTCTCTATTCTTCCGCAAATTAAATCGAACCATGCTTCCCGCTTCTCAATCATCTTGTGGCACATCAAAGTTGCTCGTGCATGTATGGGAAGAACTTCCATGACCAGACAAATTTTTCCTGTTTTCCTGTGCACAATACTCTTGATCTTTGCCATCTTATGTACTGCTCTCTGTACTCATGGCAGTTCTGATAAAGTATCCTATTAATGGGCTGTGTGTGAATTCCAAAGGCATTGAGATGTGTATTGTCTTATTGTTTTTGTACCATGAGAGACTTTTGAGAATAACAGAGATGGAATGTGAGGATTATGGGTCATTTGGTCCAACTCTTGTTTACCCGCCACCCAAGAAACAGAGGCGAGAGGTGGATTAGAACAATAGCGGTGGGAAAATGCACAGATATTTCTGAGCAGAAAGGTTTTAGAGCTGAACGCTGTGTTCCCACGAGGACTGCATCCATCCTGCACATTTCTCTGTAAATCAGAGAAAACATTATGTTGTGCTCACTACAAGTTTACCAACTCGTACATCTTTTCAATTTATTTAGCTACGAGGCACAAAATTGTTTTGGAGAAATCACAGCTGCAGTCATTTATAACATTTTCAGAGTTGCTGTCGAGTATATCTTTCGCCACCATGCATATTGATGTTCCTTGCTCCTGAAGCTGTAGTGTAATGAATACAGAGCTCATCCATACACGTCACATGCGTTTCAGATTGTATTGTGCCTCACTATAAGTTATTTTGGAATAATTTGTCTTCCAAATAAATAAATATAAATAAAAACTTTGTGATGAGGTTTACTTTTTCTGCAATTGGATACAAGCTGTGCTATCAGTGGTAAATTTTAGCTACTGGCCAAATAAAAATAACACAACAAAAATCTGGTAATTCTGAATGAAATTTCATAAGTTTCATAAGTGGTGCAAGACATCTGCTACTTTCCTTCTGATGATGTCATGTTTTTACTCATGGACTCATGGAGCTGAGCAGGAAGAAGACAGAATGAATAGTTTATTTGACAATTATTTGCTTTAAAAATAGTGATGAGAATGTTCCCATTGGGTAAAAATATGTATATCTGCTGCCCTCTATTGGTCATCTTAAATTTTAGATACAATAGGTCTACCGAGTTTGGTTGTCTAGTGGACTAGTGGCTGACATGCGGTCACTGCCATGGCCTGGATTTGATTCCCAGTCAGGGAACCAACCCCAGCCTCTGGAGGTTTGTACGAGTGAGTGAGTGAACTCTCAATGCCAGTCCCAACCCCGAAAAATCTGGAGGGTTGCATCAGGAAAAGCATCGGGAGTAAAACTTAAGCCAGAATCAGGGTGATCTGCTGTGGTGACTCAGAAACAATAGCAGCTAAATAGGAACAAAAGTCAACTGATTTTAAGCGCTCATTTTCAACAATAAGTTGCTTGTTTCTAGAATTGTACTTGAATTTGGACAGGATGTTTGAAAAACATGATATACACATACCTTGTATAGTCTTTTCATTATAAATTCAATAAGTCCAAAGGGTCAATAGAGTAATATTCTACATTATAAAAGTAATACATGTTTTTATTCTTTACTTCCTTCCTTCCTTCCTTTATTTATCATCACTACCATCATTGTCATCATCATTCTGATTTAGATCAGGGTTCACAGTGGATCCGGAGCCCTGGGTGAGGCAGGAACACATTCTGTATGGGACACAAGTATATCACAGTACCATACACACATTCATTCACACCTGCAGTCAATTCATTGTAGCAAATCAACCTACATTCATGTTTTTAAGAGGTGGGAGGAAACAGAAGAACCCGGAGGAAACCCACACAGAGGTTGTGTCCCAAATCATGTACTTTTACAGTACATACTCTATTTGATGCAGTACCAACTGCACGACTGTTGAAACAGTACATACTAATCAGTATGTTTGTGTAGTATGAATACAATCCCGGACATACTACAACCGCCATGTTGGCATTGTCATGTGACCTTCGGCGTCATCATAAAAACAAAAATCTTAAATGGACCACCAGATTAAAGCAATCGCACTAATGACAAAATGCACATTTAATGTGGGCGTGGTTAACAGGCTGAGGTAAATCCATTGCCGTTAGCTTGGCCGGCTAAGGCATGATGGAGATCACAAAAAAGGTTTCAAATGCTGTGAAAATGCTGTGTTTTCTTGTTTAAACCTTCAATAAGTTAACAATTTATTCGGGTATTGTTAAAAGTCTAGTTTAACCAATGTTTAATACTTAAAAAGTCAAAGTGCTGTCTTCCGGCATTTTTTTTTAGGCTCGTCCGCACCAGTCCTATTGCATTATGGGATTTTTGACTAGTGTAGTGCCCATCGGTTGCATACTGCAAAATCTCACCGGAATCGGTACGCCATCCGGGTATTTCTCACCTACTGAGAATTCAGACATACTACCCCTCTGGTGTACTGCTTTTCGCCTACTGTGTAGTACATGATTTTGGACGCAGCCAGACACATGGACAACATGTGAAACTCCACACAGGCAGCAATGTGAATGATATTATCAGTTTTACTTATCAATTCTTCTCCTGGACTTGTATTTCTCCATGAATGCATGTTCAAGTCAGCGATTTATTCCAGCTTTTTTTTTTTTTTTATTAAAAAATGCAGATAGTTTATCTTATCTGTACTTCATAGAGTTCATAGAGTTCATAGCCAAAACTCAGCTCATCACCTGTATCTCAGAGCTTTCAATCAAGTCAAAGAGCACAAAGTGTCTACAGAGACATATGGGGAACAGCTTAGTTTACACAGCACAGGCAAGCATGCAGACAAGTCAAAACCTACTGTAGGAAAGGATTCTTGACAGGGTTGTCATTTCCCCCCTTTCTCTGCTTTTCAGGGCAATGTTTGGCATTTTGCCATCAGCTGACATCTCACCTCCCTTCTGTGCTTTTTTCTTTCTCAGTGTCAAATATGATATAAAACCGACGTTCATCTTCTGGATTCTGCCAAGTTTAGGAGAAATTTAATCCATCTGTCAAGAACATAGCAATACCAAGTTGGACTGCAGTGAGTGAAAACTTAATGCCTGAAGTGTTATGACGAAACAGAGATGATGAATGTGCTGCTCTGTTCCTTAGCTCAGTGGAAAGAATCAGCCTTAATAATTATAAACCATATGGGTATTTTGCCATTGTTAGTGACCTGGAATTTAACATGATTCACAGTAAAATCACAGTAATTTTTTTTTATAAGAAAAAATCAAATAAAATACAATATATTGTTGCATTCTGATCATTTGTCTAACACAGATTTTACTGCAAATTATAGAATAACTATTTGAACAATCATATTTTGATGACTAGTTATATTAATCGATTAGCATGAGTAAAAATCCTTGTCTTTGAAAGATAAAACGACATCAGTATAAGGGTTTCATCAGTATTTATGGCATTCATATCAGCTTATTTGCTTTTTGGACCATCGATGAATGATAAGAAAAATACACAGAATGGTATGAAGAAGCAAGGCTGGGCGTGATGTTTGTCTACCTCAGACTGTAGATATATGCATATCAGTGACATTATGTCATTGCTCAATGTATAGTTTCAGTCACAATAGATATTAGATATTATATAAGATACTAGTAGATAAGATTTATTTTTAGCCTCACATTCAATATCAGCGGATATTCCATCAGGTACTAGATTATAATCAAGTATCATTTTGTCAGTTACAGAACAAATACGTTTTTAGGGAATTTCATTCTTGGTAAATTGTTCAAAATAAAAAGTAAACATTACTAGAGTGGAAAAAATTGAGAGTAGAAACGGAAAAAAGGTCACAAATGGCCTAAAGGAAGCCTTTAAGGTTTGAGAATGTATCCGGGTTTTCAGTAAATTTAGATATTTATTACATCACTAATAGAGTAGCTAAGCGCTCCCGTACAAAGGGAACTTCGACGCTGCGTTATCATAACACCATGGGGCGCGCCTCTCGCGCGTGACCAGCATCTGAAGCTTGTGTAAAATCATGCCTGTTTATAGGCCTGCCATGATCGGGTGACGTGGCAATTAAGCACGTCGCGTGATATAAATATGGCACCTGTGAACCGTGCCATCAGCCTTTATTATCTTCAGCGAAAGACTGCATGACAGTTGTTTGTGTAACGAAACAAAAAGAAGCTTCATTTCCTTCTATCTTTTCTCAAAATCTCAGAACTTTTCTATCCTTTTAAAAAAAAAAGAGAGAGAGAGAGAGAGAGAGAGAGAGAGAGAGAGAGAGAGAGAGAGAGAGAGAGAGAGAAGAAAAAAAAGGAATCAGCGAGAGAGAAAAATATGAGTGAGAGAATTCAGGAAGTGTGTTACGGCTTGCTCCCGTTTCATCAGGGGAATAGTGCACACTTTCTGGGTGAAGTGTCTAGGAGTGTAGCATGCAATGGCAACCTCGAGAGGCTGCGCATGGTAACGCCTACATTAAGCAGCTCGACTCGCGCTCTTCTCGGAAGCCGAAGCGAGTTGGGTTTAAGAGCCTCGCGGATCTGGGCCGGCCGCTGCCGAGGCAGCTAGCCGCCTCACGTTCGGGGGATCTCTTATGGATCCGGAGGAGGAGCCGGAGACTAGCGCTGCTCTATCTCTTGCTCTGTCTTCCGGGTTCGGCTCTCCGCTATATTTTGGAGCTCGCGTCACGACTCCTCCTTCCACTATGGAAAGCCAAAAGCTGAGGAAAAAAAAGCACAAACAAAAATAATAGTAATAATTCCTCTCTGACTCCAAGGAGCCAGAAGGATGTGCTAAAAACTGAGAGCAGCATATAAAGGCTGCTTGAAGTGATTACTAATGCTGGATGAGCCTTTTTCTCCCTAGTGAAAGTAAATCCCTCACACTGCAGAAACTCCCCTTTCTTCCAGAAGTGCATGACAAAATATCAGGCTTCTGGAGGAAAACCATGCATAAGCTGTATCTATAACCCCACGATGTTTGACTATTCGGCCATTGTGGGGAATGAACAGCATGGCTATTTAGCTATGCTGAAGGTGGAGGAGGCGCTTGTGAGCAACCTCTCTCCATTGACCGTGTAAGGCCACCGTGGCATTGGTGGGCAAGGCCTATGCGTAGTAGTCTTGCTTGTGGGTCACTGCAGACAATGACAGTGTTGCAGGCCTACTAAGCAGACCTGCTGAGTGAGCTCGATATATGGCGTCATTCACCCAGTTCCTTCCCTGTTGTCTCGAGTTCACCCGGGCATCCACAAGTGTAGCCCGGGCCAGCACTAGTGCGAGCTATATATGGTCTCATAGACCACCAGGGAGGATTATGTCTGTGCCCCCTGTTCAGGCAGGCGCAACTAATTCTTCTCTGGGCAGAAGGAAAATTTGTCAGTGAGTGCAATGTACATTCTGGGAATATGGGGCAGACATCCTGTTGAGGCAGGGGCTGAGGCCCAGGAATTGGTGGCTCCACCCACAAGTGGTGGAGTCCATATGGCAAGGTTTGGCCAAGCGGGACTGCATGTGTTCGCCTCCAAGGAGACAACAAACGGCCCTGCTGCTAGTAGCACCTTATGGTCCAGCTCGAATATGGTTCTCAGAGATAATATCCCTGCTAGATGGCACTCCTTGGGAGTTTCCCATCTGCAGGGATCCACTGTAGACCCAGTGAACTGCGCAATAGCTAGTCCTGGAGTTCTTACAAGAACATTTCTCAGCGGGGTGGGCTCCTTCTACAATTAGAGTTTAAGTGGCTGCCATTTTGGCCAGCCACGCCCCTGTTGATGGAGCCTCTGTGGGGCAACATCCTCTAACTCCGAGGTTTATGCATGGTGTCAGGCAGCTGAGGCCCATCTGCAGGCTGCGCATATTTTCCTGGGACCTTTCTGTGGTCCTGGAAGATCTGTCAGGTGCCCCATTTGAGCCCTTAGAGTCAGCCTCTGAGAAGCTTCTGACTCTAAAGGTAGCTCTTCTGCTGGCCCTGACATCTCTCAAGCGAGTAGGAGATCTACAAGCTCTCTCTGTTGCCCCTTTCTGCCTTGACTTTGCCCCTGGATTAGCCAAGGCCTTCCTGTATCCTATGCAGGATTATATTCCTAAGGTGCCTACATCGGCTGCCCACCCTGTGGTGTTGCAGGCTTTCTGCCCTCCTCCGTTCCCCACACTGGAACAAGAGAGAATGTACCTGCTGTGTCCAGTAAGCGCTCTCTGCACTTACGTCCACCGATCCAGCCAGTGGCATAAGTTGGAGCAGCTGCTGGTCTGCTTTGGCGGCGACAGTAGAGGTGATGCTGTGTCAAAGCAGTGCATCTCTAATTGGATAGTGGAAGCAATCTCTATTGTTTATGAGGCACGCGGTCTCACTACGCCTCTGGGCATAAGGGCTCATTCCATTAGGGCGGTCACCTTCGCAAAGGCATTGTCCAAATGGGTATCCTTACAGGATGTGTGTGCTTCTGCAGGGTGGTCAAAAAAAAAAAAAAAATCAAACAAACAAAAAAACAATTAGAAAACTGTAAACCACAACCATTCAAACAGGTATTTTTCAATAACAAAGTGAAACTCATGCTAAGAACACCTAAATATTCAAATTAAAACCATCTATTTATCTGATACCATAATCGCCTATAATCTGAAAGCATTTCAGATGCATATGTAAATGCATTTCTTGTGTATAGACATATTCTATGTTGTAACTGCAGTCCACAAGAGGGCGATGTTGTGTGCAAACAGATCAGCTCTGGTAGAGAAAGGGTCTTTGCATTAGATTGTTTAACCAGCAGAGGGAAGTAGAGCATTACTGTATTATCCCTTCCTTCATGTTCCAGCATGTACCTCACTCAATTCCCGTCAAAAGTTACTTTATTTTCCCCAAAGGTTTGTGGTTCATAGCATGTAGATGATGGCATCTGTCAGTGGCATCAGTGCCATGTGCTTCGCGATTCAGCTGGCAATGTTGTAGCAATAATGTTTCAATGTTGTTGTTTTTTTAATTTGCCAACCCACTTGGCAATTTCATCAGGTAGTGAACAAACATGGGTGCCTTTATGAAAGCATGTTAGCTAGCTAGCTTGTTGCCAGCACAACACATCAGTGATCATGGGGTTATGATGTATTTACTTTGTCAAAAGAGTGCACTGTGTGTTCAGCGTTATATATTCAATCAACTATGTCTGTTGCTTGATCTAAACTAAATCCTACTCTAAACTCGTGTGAAGCAGTGAAGTGATATTTTATTTACAGTTAACAGTGTGAGCAGCCATTTTAACGTTACGTCATATGCTGAACACCTTCCCAACTTTCCAAGCTGAGGGAGCATTAGAGCTGCTGTCTGATCTGATCTGATATAATCTTTGCTGTGATTTATTGGGAAAAAAATAGAAAAGAAAAAATATGGTAAAATTGTTCAATATATAGTTAAATAACTTTATATGATTTGAATGGTGGTGTTCAGTAGTTAATAGTTAATATTGTGCTAATATATGGGCTATAATCATGCATCCTAATCAACATAAAAGGCTCAGAGATGTCTCCAGGAAGCAAAGGTTGACTCTGCTGATTCAAACCCAAGTGAGAAAGAGTGGATGAGTCACACTAAATCCTTTAGGTGAGATGACTCTTCGTCACAGTGTGTATGGCTTGATTCAGTGTATTTAGTTTTGCATGAATCCCATTATTAGAATGGAATTTTAACAATATTTGTTTTGCTTAATTTATCTTTTCTAAATAATTCATTGCATTCATAGCTACAATATAGCTGCTAAAGGCTTTTAAAAGGACTAAGAAATTATTTAATTAATTAGTATTACTTTTTTTGTATTTGTGTTTCTTATTGCTTTGTTTATTGATATCTACAGTGCCGATATTAATTAAACTATATCTTATATCACACGATATAGCTTAGATAAATCCTTGAACTAGAAGCCTCCTCTCTTTTTATTTCCTCTGGGCGAGGGTGGCAAAGCTAAATCATGCTCTGTCTTGGAACATTCGTACACCCTTGACAGTAATAAAAATTGCAGCAGCCCACAGCTACAGCCGTTATTTGATAGTATAGTCAAAGTCTTTGCTCTGTATGGAGCTGCTCTGAGGTATAAGGTCCATTTACATCACTATCTAATAATAATAATAATAATAATAATAATAATAATAATAATAACAATAATGGGGTATGGTGACAGTGTTTAGCAGTGTTATCTCGCACCTCTGGGGTTGGGGGTTCGAATCCCGCCTCCGCCCTTTGTGCACAGACTTTGCATGTTCTCCCCATGCTTTGGGTGTTTCTTTCGGGTACTCAGGTTTCCTCCCCCAGTCCAAAGGCGTGCATGGTAGGTAAACTGGTATTTCCAAATTGTCCGTAGTTTACAAATGTGTGTGTCAATGTGGCCTGTGATGAGTTGGCCCCCCGTCCAGAGTGTCCCCCGCCTTTTGCTCCAAGCTCCCCAATGACCCTGTGTAGGATAAACAGTATGGAAAATCGATGGATGGATAATAAATAATAATAATAATAATAATAATAATACATACATACATACATACATACATACATACATACTTACATTCATATAATATACAGTTATGTATAGTATAATAGATTTTTTTTTGCACTACGTTTTATCTCTCCTGTATGTTTGCCTATGTAGTCACCGGTCACAGTATTATACTTGTAAACCTGCTCATTCATGCACTTATCCAAACAGCCAGTCATGTGGCAGCAGTACAATGCATAATATCATTCAGATTGACATATATATATATATATATATATATATATATATATATATATATATATATATATATATATATATATATATATATATACACACACACACATAATCACTTTGACTGAAGCATGGTTATTGGTTGGTTTGGGTATTGAGTATTTCAGAAACTGTTGATTTTCATGCACAACTGTCTCTATACTTTACACAGAATGGTGCAAAAAACAAAAACTCTCATCCATTGACCAGTTATGAGAAAGGTCATAGAAGAATGGCCAGACTGGTTTAAACTGATGGGAATGCCATACTAACTCAAAACAGCACTCTATATAACCATGATGATCAGAAAAGCATCTCAGATCATGCAACACAACCTACCTTGAGTCAGATAAGCTGCTACAACCAAAGAGCATATCAGGAAAAGACCAGATTACTACAGTCACATTTCTACTGTATTTCTGCTGTATTCTATTTCACCCTACCTTTAACTAGGACAAAGAAGGACTTAGACAGGCATTTTCTCAGAACTGCTATGGAGTCATCCAACATATGATGGACCCAATCTGTGCTATGTCAGTAGCATGACCTGGAACAAAGTGTGAGTTTTAGAGGTTCCTATATCCTCCAGCAACATCTCACCCTGTGCTATAGTGGTGAGAGGAACAGCCGCCGGCTCTCTGACACTACTTGAGGAAATTAGAAGGCAGTAGCAAGAACTGTAACAACAACTTTGGGTCACAGGCTCCGGATATGGCCCTGGTATTCTTCACCAGGTGATGATATATGCAAGGCTGCAGGCATTGAGGTCTGCGTTTTGTGACGTGCTTTCATTCAGAAAAAGCTGCAGTGGATTCTGGAGGTGGAGAGTTTCTGACAAGCCTTGACTGGCTGCTGGCATAAAAAAGGCTTTCAGTGCACTCTAATGAATTTTACACTGGCTCCTATGATTATATTGCTAGTTTTATGTATCACAGATGTTACTGTTGAAGATATATTTTTGTCCTAACAAATGGTACGAGTGGAGACCTAGACTTAGGCTAATACGACCATCCCAATTCACATATGACATGAAACGATTCAGATTTCCTTTAGTAACTGCAGGTTATAACATCTGTTTCTGCATGACAGGGGCATGAAGGGGCTTAATAAATTATATGTTTGAGGAAGGAGGAGACTCGTCAATAGCCCACTCCTTTAAAAAATTTTTTTAAAGATTCCTATCCTTAGGGTTTTTAGCAGAAAGTGTCTCGGTTCTACCATGGGTTCCTTGCTGACGATGCATACCACAGCAATAGCTCTCTGGAATGAAAGCTACAGCAACAGTAAGCATTAGCACCGATCAAACAGAGAAATCACTACTGGCAGACTGTAACTCATACATCTGTGCTATTACCTAATGGAGCTGCTGGCTACTTTATCAGAAAGTCCAGCACCCCCTCCCTGTTTCTTCCTCAGTTCACACAGAACAATTTCTCATGTGTGTGACTCAGGGCTTAGTCATCAGTCCAGTCATTTGACCTATTCATACTCCTGGACTGATTGTTAGCTTCAATATACACTGTCAATCATATTTCTATTATGAGGGTATATTTAGTCAGATGAGAATGAGAATTGAGAATGAGAAATGGGAATGAGTCCACACACACACACAAACACACACACACACATACACACACAAAGGACCCTTCTGTATAGATGTCATAGAGACATCTGCTGCATACAGCTCATAGCAGTCATTGTTCCAGTGTCTTTGTTCTTCTGGTCCAATTTTGCTAAAAGGGCACCTGTATTATTATTTCTATTATAATCGTTGGCCTCTAATAAGCAGATTAGCCTGCAAAGACATTTTGATTGGTGCTAATTTATGATGCTGTGGGAGCAGCCCCTGTGGACTCATTTCCTAATTGAGTGTGTGCGTGCTGTCTGCCCGAGTGCTCAGAGAATGAATCACCTTCCATAAAACCTGGCTGATCTCTAAATCATAGCCATCCCATTCACTCTGAATTTCCTCTGACACCTTGAGAAATGAGCTTGTGCTCCTTGCAGACTCTGACTCAGGGTAAAAAGGCTTCCGAATATATTACTCGGCAAACATAGAAATGCCATCCAGTGATTTCCATTACAGCATACGACCCTTCGAAACACTGCAGTGAGCAGAGTGCCGCCACAGGGACTGTAATCTATGACTGTGGAGACGTTATCAGTGATTTCCTTATTCTTGGGCTGTAGCAGTGTGATAAGCAGGGAAAAAGGTGATAATGTTGCCTCCTGCTGCTAGGGTTTGTTCTTTTTATTCCTGCCTTGTGTGTGCTCTTAATTTGTAGTGCATCAGGTTAGGAGAGTGAAAGTATTAAAGGCACTGGAAGGCAGACTCTTATCAGCGGGAGATAAAACCATGATTAGTTTCCTCTACTTGTCAGAGGTCAACACACAGGTTATAAAAAGAGCATCTTGCAGCACATGTTGTATCTCTACTGTATCTCCATTAGTGCCTATTCATCTCCATTTCACAAGTGACACCCACTCCATAAGCTACATTTGCGAGAGCTCTCTGTACAATATAGGTGTAAGAAGCGCTGTGTTAAAATATACCATAATGATCGTAAAAATGTGGATCAGGCTGCAGGGGAGACCAAATCATCATCACCGAAGAAATATCTTACGTGTTTACAGCAGAGAAGCGCTTCCTTAGAGGAAAGTGAGTCAGTATATTGAAATTCTGCACAGCATATTAAACAAATGCTTGTAGGACGTTTCCTTGTGTGTAAGATAAGACATGCATTCAAATGAATTTGTACAGTTCTAGACAGATGACTAATCATTTTTATGAATCAATGATTGGGGTTCCTTACAACTCTTAAAATGTATCTTTGTTTTAATCATTTTTATTAACAGTGAATGAGGTTAATAGCATAGAATTAGCAAAGACACATTATGTGGTTAACTAGCAGGAGGACATTAAGGACATTCTAATGGTTTACTTACATTAAAAAATATATATATATCTATAATATATATCTATAGTCTAGAGTACACTAACATAAATCTACACTTTGGGTAACACAGTTGTACTTTCATACCGGCCTTGACAGTCACTATCATGATATAATTGAAAACAAATGTTAGAACCTACTTTTCTTCTTCCTGCCATCTTCAAGAAATTCAGATGATGCAATATTCTGTTGATGTGACTTGTGGAATATTCCAAATATTTCATAGATGTGAAGGTGTTCAGGTATTAGTGTTGAGTGATTTTTTTTAGTTGAAAACTATAATATACATTTTTCATATCCTATAATGGATGGCTCATGGAAACGGATGTTTTCAGCATGAAATGTTGAATAGACTGCAAAAAAAAAAGATATATGAAGTATTTTAACGATTCCATTTCAAGGTAAAGTGTAATTATAAATCCTGAAGATTTTTTATTGATGTTTTAAGTTATTTATTTGAAGCGTACACACTGTGAAGGACAAATTACATAATTTTACTTTTAATTTACATACATATTTGTAAATGTAATATCGGCGGGACACAAATGGCACCCAAACAATGGCTCATTCATATTGTACCAAATTTTGCTAAAATGTGAGAGAAACTGAGACAGACACTACAGAAGATGTAAAAGGTTACCAGAAATGTAATGCAGATGTGCAGAGTGTGTGTTTAAGTGGGTGGTAAAGTGTAAAGTGTGGTTTTGTAGGTTTTAGCAGAAACTAAGCACACATTAACTCATTTATGGAGTAAGTTTAAAAAAAAAAGGGGCAATGTAGGAAATCTGGAGACCACATTCAGTGATCATGCTGGAATCCACAGTGTGCTCAGATGGGCTGTGTTTGCTTGATTGTTTACAGTGCTGATAGCTACAGGAAACCTTTCACCTCTAGACAAACCCAAGATAAAGCTATCTTTCTTTCTCACCACGTGCTGGAATGCAGCAATTTACCATGTATTTTCTTGCCTCAGAAGAAAAGGAGGGTTAATGGAAAGAGAAATGCAGCACTCCAGGCCAGTGCACAGTCTAGCACCAGGTGTAAGACATAACCTACAAAACAGAACATCTGCCCTAAACAGCCGGCACCTTCTTTTCTCTTCACATGATTGGAATGAAACAATTCAAAACATGGTCTCATTTGTGGCTCATTCCAAGTGTGCTAGTTAAGCACACTTTACAAGAACAACTTTATAATGTCTACTAATACATTATTTACACTGCTACACTGTTACATGTTCATATTGTATATGCATCTTACACATAATTATGGATCATATTGTGCACACTATTTCAATACATTCGTTTTTGAACATATTAATTTTTCACATCACTCATAATGCACATATACACTGTACATTTGTCACACTGCACATTTTGATATATTCATAAAGGCTGGTCGTGATGTTAGATGGGAAGACTACAATCTAGCAATAGCTCAACATTTACAAAATTCATTACTAACTATTGGTCATGGCAATGCATTATAACACAATATCTCATTGATAGCATAATAAGAATGACATGGGATGAACTATTCTACGTACACTGCTAAAAAATTATGTTTTATAAAAATAAAATATCTTGAATATAGGCAAATTCAACTAATATTTCTCTTTATAAGATTATTATAAGATCGTTAAGACTATATCTAGTATTTCTTTTATGAATTTCAAGCTTGAAATCATCATATTCTATTAGCTGGTAATTTTACTTATTTCAATCCTTTTATTTCTAGAAAGAAGCAAAATGATCATACACACACACACACACACACACACACACACACACACACACACACACACACACACACAAACTTACATACATGTTTACTAATTTCAAGCTTAAAATTGTTTTATTATTGTCTTATATATATAGTCCCCTCTGAAACTATTGGAGCTGCAAGGCCAATTCATTGCTTTTGCTGTAGACTGAAGACATTTGGGTTTGAGATCAGAAGATGAATATGAGAAGAGTTTACAATTTCAGATTTTATTTCCTGGTATTTAGGTGTAGATATGTTAAACAACATAGAACACTAACAACATAGCACATTTTATATAAGACCACCCAATTTGTAGGCAAGCAAAAATATTGGAACACGTGACTGATATGTGTTTCTTTTTTCCTCAGGCATGTCCTGTTAGATTGATCATTAAACTGAACAATTACTCTTGGTTTTAGCCTACCATTTCACCTGTGAAGACTGCATTTGTTGTTAAAAAGGATAAGACAGTATGAGGATCACTTTAGTTTTAAACCCGAATACAGATACAGATACAGATATTTGCCGCAATACACAGATACAGAAAGTGTCACTGTATACCCCTAGTATAAACTTTATCTGTGTGGCTGTGCTGTTACTCCTGGTTTTATACCCAAGAATGTGTTGAATTTCAAATAGTGGACTTTCAGTGTTTTCTTTTTACCTCAAATACTAAACTCCAAGCTAGGTGCATGAGCAATTATGAGAGGCAATATTTCTTAAATAAGGTCAAGTACTCAGGGCTTTATGTGGGTTGTATGCATATGCTACCTTGGAGAGTCAGAGGCAGAGACAGAGAGCAGAGAAAGAGGTAGAGTGGGCGTGCAAGGCTCTGGTTTAAAAGCAGTAGGATTGGATTTGTGTAATTGGCTGTGTACCAGCTCATGCTTGCTCAAGCTAGTTCATCTCACTCTCGCAAGGATTCAGGTGATAAACTCTGGGACATTATAACATCTGACTAAATTAGAAAGCATTTTTATATCAGCAGAGGCTTAGAATATTTTGGTTTGCAGATTACACATCATTCTAAGATCAAATGAGATTTTTTTTTAAATGTGTGTGAATTACTGACATATACATCATCTGTATGGTACATAATTTATAGTTATCTTTTAGAAAGTGTAAGATAATAAATGTTTTACTAAATGTTATGATACTTACTGTATCAAAATGAAATAAATTGCATTTATACCACAACGCTGTTGAGTTCTCAATCCTGAGAGATCAGGAGGTGGTGATTAACTTTCTATAAGAGCAGCTTTGAAAGTGGATCTTGCTGAAAGCCAAATCACAGATATATTTGAATCAAATCATTTATTTAACATTTTTGGAAGGAGTCCCAAGTGTCAGCACTTTGTAACTCTCAGAGGTAAGACTTTTCCTTCTGCTTTACAGCACCCCATCACTGATTAATTTCCTACAACAAAAAGCCCCATTATGTTTTACTCCTTAGATAACCAGAACTACCATCATCAATTCATCAGTGTACGCATAAGCTTATGATGTACAGTATCTCACAAAAGTGAGTACATCCGTCACATTTTTGTAAATATTTGATTATATCTTTTAATGGGACAACACTGAAGAAATGACACTTTGCTACAATGTAAAGTAGTGAGTGTACAGCTTGTGCAACAGTGTAAATTTGATGTCCCCTCAAAATAACTCAACACACAGCCATTAATGTCTAAACCGCTGGCAACAAAAGTGAGTACACCCCTAAGTGAAAATGTCCAAATTGGGCCCAAAGTGTCAATATTTTGTGTGGCCACCATTATTTTCAAGCACTGCCTTAACCCTCTTGGGCATGGAGCTCACCAGAGCTTCACAGGTTGCCTCTGGAGTCCTCTTCCACTCCTCCATGATGACATCATGGAGCTGGTGGATGTTAGAGACCTTGTGCTCCTCCTCCTTCCGTTTGAGGATGCCCCAGAGATGCTCAATAGGTTTAGGTCTGGAGACATGCTTGGCCAGTCCATCACCTTCACCCTCAGCTTCTTTAGCAAGGAAGTGGTCGTCTTGGAGGTGTGTTTGGGGTCGTTATCAAGCTGGAATACTGCCCTGCGTCCCAGTCTCTGAAGGGAGGGGATCATGCTCTGCTTCAGTATGCCACAGTACATGCTGGGATTCATGGTTCCCTCAATGAACTGTAGCTCCCCAGTGCCGGCAGCACTCGTGCAGCCCCAGACCATGACACTCCCACCACCATGCTTGACTGTAGGCAAGACACACTTGTCTTTGTACTCCTCACCTTGTTGGCACCACACACGCTTGACACCATCTGAACCAAATAAGTTTATCTTGCTCTCATCAGACCACAGGATATGGTTCCAGTAATCCATGTCCTTAGTCTGCTTGTCTTCAGCAAACTGTTTGCGGGCTTTCTTGTGCATCATCTTTAGAAGAGGCTTCCTTCTGGGACGACAGCCATGCAGACCAATTTGATGCAGTGTGCGGCGTATGGTCTGAGCACTGACAGGCTGACCCCCCACCCCTTCAACCTCTGCAGCAATGCTGGCAGCACTCATATGTCCATTTCCCAAAGACAACCTCTGGATATGACGCTGAGCACGTGCACTCAACTTCTTTGGTCGACGATGGCGAGGCCTGTTCTGAGTGAAACCTGTCCTGTTAAACCGCTGTATGGTCTTGGCCACCGTGCTGCAGCTCAGTGTCAGGGTCTTGGCAATCTTGTTATAGCCTAGGCCATCTTTATGTAGAGCAACAATTCTTTTTTTCAGATCCTCAGAGAGTTCTTTACCATGAGGTGCCATGTTTAACTTCCAGTGACCAGAATGAGAGAGTGTGAGAATGATGACACCAAATTTAATACACCTGCTCCCCATTCACACCTGAGACCTTGTAACACTAACAAGTCATATGACACCGGGGAGGGGAAATGGCTAATTGGGCCCAATTTGGACATTTTTACTTAGGGGTGTACTCACTTTTGTTGCCAGCGGTTTAGACATTAATGGCTGTGTGTTGAGTTATTTTGAGGGGACAGCAAATTTACACTGTTACACAAGCTGTACACTCACTACTTTACATTATAGCAAAGTGTCATTTCTTCAGTGTTATCACATGAAAAGACATAATCAAATATTTACAAAAATGTGAGGGGTATACTCACTTTTGTGAGATACTATATATCACATAGCAAAATAAATAAATAAATAAATAAAATAAACAGACCTGAATCAAGAACCACGTGATATGATGAATATCTATTTATATTTAACTTTAAATACAACCTATATTTGGCTTTGCCATGAAATTTTTAAGCCAACCCTGTCATATTTCAGTGTTATAATTTGGCGTGCAGTTTCCCTGAAGCTAATTGGTGTGAAAGGTTTCCTTACTTCTTTATTACATTTCCACTGAGCTAAAGAAGTACATTTTTATGATACTAAATATGTCTTGGCTGATCAACTACATTTCGCTACCATCTATTTCATGTAATTGTTTGACTACAAATCAGAAAGCAAGAGCATAAAAACACGGCTGTCCTGAAAGCTCTAATGAGATGTTTACACAACTATCATTGCAATTTATACTGCATGCTTCAGACATCTTCAGATTAATGATGACAAGCAGAACAAATAGAAATCACAGGACAAATCACGTTCTCTACAAATATATCAGTCTTACTTCCACACCCTGTTATTTTCCAAGAATAGATGGACGGCTAGTGAAATTACAGCTTTGGAAGGGTGGAAATTGACGCGCTGCCGGCTGCAAGTGCACACATGGCAGCGTTTATAGAGTTCATGCATCATTATATCAACATCATCCTTTTCCTGCTGTCCCTCTCCTCTCCAAATACACATGCTCTCCATGATAAAGAAAACTGATAGTGAAACAGGATTGGCCTGAGAGACGTAAATCATGACGATTGCCTGTACCTTTTATTGTAACTGGGGTGGTACATTATATTTTGTACCTTTTAATACCTACACTATATGGCCAAATGTTTGTGGATACCTGACCATCACACCCATACTGTATGTGGTTCTTCCCCAAACTGTTGCCACAAAGTTGGAAGCACACAATTGTACTGAATGTTTTCATATGCTATAACATTACAATTTCCTTTCACTGAACCTAAGAAGCCAAAACTAGTTCCAACATGACAATGTCCCTTTGCACAAAGCGAGGTCGATGAAGACATGGCTTGTCATGGTTGAAATGGAAGAACAAGAGTGACCTGCACAGAGCCCTGACGTCAACCCCACTCAACACCTCTGGGATGAACTGAAATGCAGACTGCACCAGAGATATCTTCAACCGACATCAGTGCTTGACCTCAGTGATTCTCATGGGGCTGAATGAATAATTCCTTAGATTTATATAGCTCTTTTCTAGGCACTCACAGCATTTTACTTTGTATGGAGGAAATCTCCTGAACCACCACCAGTGTGTAGCATCCACCTGGATGATGCAACAGCAGGCATAGTGCGCCAGAACGCCCACCACACACCAGTTATTGGTGGAGAGGAGCTATTGATGAATGAACATCAATCCCCACAGCCACACTCCAGATGCTAGAGGAAAGCCGCTCCAGAAGACTGGAGGTTATTATAATAGCAAAGGGGGACTAAATCTGGAATGGGATGTTCAACAAGCACATATGAGTGTTGTGGTCAGGTGTCCACAAATATTTGGCCATATAGTATATCTTTCACCTGGAAACCTGGATACAGTGTGTTTCAAGTTCGATATAATCTTCGAGAGGCAAACTGTCACAATATAGCTTGATTTATTAACACAAACACATTCCATGTATAAAACAGTCCACAGTCACACGTTCTATGCAGAAATACAACATATATTGTTGCACCTTTGTTGCATCTTTGTTTAGAAAATATACGTAACACAGGTACAAAATGTCTACCCTTGAGGGTTCACTCGCTTATCATACACAGGGACGCAGTGAGCCTGGAGCCTATCCCAGGGGACTCTGGGCATGAGGTGGGGGACACCATGGAAGGGGTGCTGACTCATTGCAGGACACAATCACACACACACTTTCACATGCCTCAGACAATTTGGAAACACCAATCAACCTACAGCGCATGTTTTAGGACTGGGGGAGGAAACCGGAGTACCCCGAGGAAACCCCCGGAGAACATGCAAGCTCCGTGCACAAAGGGCGGAGGTGGTTATCGAACCCCCATCCCCGGAGGTGCAAGGCAAAACGTGCTAACAACTAAGCCCTCTATAATAATAATAATAATAATAATAATAATAATAATAATTATTATTATTATTATTATTATTATTATTATAAAGCTATTATTATACATGCTTATGAAACAAGTGTGTATTGATGGGGGTCTGTGGTATTTATTTCGCAGTTAAAGGATCCCTGCTGCAAAAAAAGAAAAAAGTAAAGGATCCCTGGTATAATATCCTGCTGAATGAAAAGTCTT
Organism: Ictalurus punctatus; assembly: GCF_001660625.3. NCBI lineage: Eukaryota > Metazoa > Chordata > Actinopteri > Siluriformes > Ictaluridae > Ictalurus > Ictalurus punctatus. Next base: position 17,683,773 of record NC_030430.2, read on the forward strand.
TGCTTTTTTTGTGTTTGTCCTGCAGTGTTTCCGAAGGGTGGCGTTTTGTACCGCACTTTCCTCTCTCTCTCTCTCTCTCTCTCCCTCTCTCTCTCTCTCTCTCTCTTATCAGCAATTCAGATTGCATGCAAATAGGCAGCGTCACTCTCAAAGAGCTGAGTGTGTGTGAGTGTGTGAGGGGGGGTGGAGAGGAGCCTGCTGGTGGTGAAACACATTCCTTGGGAAAGAATTTTGCTCCTTTCTTCTCCTCCGGCTGCTTGAGCAGAGTGCAGCCCGAAAAGTAGGCGGCGTGCGTCCGAGACAGTGTAGAGTGACAGGAGCGCAGATCCCACTGAACTCGGAGCAAAGTGTAGCGGCCAGTACGGATTATATCAGCACGAGAGTGAGAGAGAGAGAGAGAGAGAGAGAGAGAGAGTAAAGTCTGTAGAGTTTCTTCACTTTTCAGTTTTTAGGGATGATGAGAGGAGCGCTGTGCTTGCTCGGCTGGGCGCTCGTAGCCGGGCTCGCTTTGTGTCCGCGCTACTGCCGGGCGAGCTGCCCCGAGAAAAAGCTGCAGGAGCGCGAAGAGGAAGCGAACGTCGTGCTCACCGGCACCGTGGAAGAAATCCTCAACATGGACCCGGTGCACAACACGTACTCCTGCAAGGTGAGCCTCGGGGACAGCGTTCACAGACTTCAGTCTATTGAATTACCAATGCAATCAACTTCAAATCTAACGGGAAGTTTAATTAAAGTTGTCAGTCTGGACTGTCTCTAGTCTATATACACCCTATACACCGAGCATCCGTTGAGCACACTGTTAGTACTGTACAGTCAACCTGAATCAGGAGCACCTGGTTGTGTTGCCAGATTGATCCATAGCACGCAATATTATCATATAATAGCAAACTGTCCTGCTGTCGCGCTCATTTACAGTAGTCAAGTCTTTTAAGTAGACAAGTACAGCGCGCATGCGCAGACAATCACAATTTCTCAGAGCACCTGTTACTTTTATTATGGTGCGTGGAAATTGTCTTTGGGTTAGTTTATAGTGAAGTCGGACACTTTTTTTTTTTTTTTTTTTTTTAGAACTAGAATTGCACAAACACCTGTGACATTTATTAAAGATATATAGTTTGTCTCAAAGCCAGATTCTGCTTGAATAAATAGTCAAAATGATCAGGTGTGTGCTATCGCTGTGTTAACTGTGGTAACCTGTTGTGCTGACAATTTTTCAGACTATAGCTCCTGTTTAGTTTTTTTTTTAATGTTCTAAACAAGAAATCGAGCTTTTGATATTTGAACGTAGAAATAATGTCTAACCAGGAGAATAATTAATTGTTAGTCCAGTCAACATGCTGTATATACACACAGACATATGATCTTCCAGGTCAGGTTGATTATTGCAAGTCAGGAGATCCAGTTACACTAAACATTTGTTACACCATACTCATGGAGTAACTTGTACACTGGAATGAGCTTATTATTCTTCTGCTCTAGGGCTTGTTTGTGTATATTGGTTAAACTATATTATTATAATGTTATTTCTAAATGATTATATTATCCCAACCTGTATTACTCAATGTGTCCAATCTACAGAAAAAGGAAACGTATGCTTAGGGACTATAATAAACAAGAAGGAGTAGGCAAACACCTGAGTCATAGGAGACAAAATCTAGTGTGAGCAATTTCAAAACGTGAACTTTGATATATTTGATACATACTGCAATAAAACACTATTACTGTGCTTAAGGGAATTAGTATGCATTATGATGTAATCATTGCACCGTTGTTCTGCTATATGTCACGTGCTTTTGCACACTTAGTGTAAAAAAGTTGCCAATTTATCATTGCCTGCATTAGAAAATAATCCAGCATAGTTTGAAGTGTTTAGGACGTTCCATAGAGACAGATGTATGATGACATGCAAGGTGTTTCACTTCAAGGCAAATGAAATTACTTTGCTGCCATAAAACAGCTAAAAAGAGGTAGTCAGCTTCCCCCCACCCCACCCACCCACTGCAGGAATGCATTCATTCTAAAGATAATTACGATGTGATAGAACAATTATGCTATGGAATGCAGAGTTGTGATTTGATTGCAGATTTTCTCTTAAGCTCTTAAGTTTCTCCAAGTTAAATCTGCTCTGTGTCTGAAGGTGAGGGTATGGCGCTACCTCAAAGGCAAGACCATTGTCAAAGGAGACCTACTGCTGGATGGTGGGAACAAGGTCATGATCGGTGGTTTCGGTGACCCAGATATCTGCGACAACCAGGTGGCCACCGGAGACACACGCATCTTCTTTGTCAACCTGGCCCCAGAGTACATGTGGCCCGTGCACAAAAATGAGCTGATGCTTAACTCCAGTCTGATGAGGATTACACTGCGCAACTTGGAGGAGGTCGAACTTTGTGTTGAAGGTGAGCCAAATCCAAAAGCTCAGACTTAATTGGCTATTGGTGTTGAATGAAAGTGAAATGACTGCAGATGTGAGGGTAATTTTGCAACATGTGCAAAATTATGAAGTAATCAAATCATGAAATTATTCAAGAATTAATTCATATGGCACCAGAGGTACCAATATCTGCAGTATAGACATAGCATATACAGTTGCAATCAAAATAATTCGATCCCCATTGCAAATCAGGTTTATTGTCAAAATTTACAGGCTTGATTAGTTGCATCAGATGTGCTTGAGACAACACCTGTTTTGCATATTTGTGCTGTTGTGAGGGATTCTATTCAGAGGATTGAATAATTTTGAGACTGGAGAAGTCATTATAAGTTGCATTTCCAGTTGAATTTGGGGAAACCATTTAAAACATTCATTGCATTGAACTATGTAAATAGCTTTTGTTTGATTTGTTCATTGCAAACAGCTGAAAGTCTGTAAATTTTGACAATAAACCTGATTCGCATTATTGAAGACACCCGAAAGCTATGCTTTCTTCAGCTAAAGCAGTTGTCGGGCAAATCATAAATATAATATGCCTGGAGGAAAAGTCAATTCACTGACTTTATCTATGTGAACTTTGAACTGTGAATTCACAAGCTTTGGTCTTGTAAGCCAGAAAACAAGTAACTGTGCTCTCTGGTTGGTAAACAATAGTGGAAATGCTTATTATTAAGTAATGAGCATACCAAACATTTCCCTTGTTATTTCTTACTGTTGCTTGGCTTTACATTTGGTCTTGTCCACCGACATATGCTTGTGTTTTCTGCCTGGTAGGATTTATTGTTGTTTCTTGTTGGAACATCTGTGGTACAGTCATAGTGTCTGAAACATTGCCCAAGTGTATGAAAGCTTCTGGGCATCATTGTTAATTATTGCAGTTGATTTGTGAAACCTTCGCGAGATATATCATATGCGCTTTGCCACATCATTGACCATTCACATCTCTCTGAGGAGGGTGTATGCTTACTGACAAAGCAGCTCCAGGGCTTCTGATGACCCTGAGTGAAAGTCAATCCTCTGTTTCCTCCAGGGTAGTCTTTTGCACAATCAGATGGGAACTACTAAAATCTTAATGCCTAACCCCAAGCTTTAAAGCTTGCACTGGAGTTGAGACCTCTCTCTCTCTCTCTCTGCCTTGCTCTTTCTTTTTTTGCTTGCAGTGCTTGGCTCATAAAAGACTTAGCATTAATGTTGTGAAAGTGCCTGGCCACCAATTTCATCTGAAGAGGGGCTCAGTCATAATATCTTAAGCTGGAGTAAATGGAACTCAAAAGTGAAATAATAAACGAGACATGGCCAGGAACTGGGCTTTAAATGATTTTCTAATGTGATGTAAATAAATAATTCCCTAGTGGACTGGGAAAAAAATGAAATGGTCTGTGTATGATAGATCAGAAGTAAATAATCACACAAGGCGCCCTGTTCAGAAGAGAATTAACTCTTAAGTGAAGAACATCACTGCAGATACTATCTTCTGTAACAATCTGCAGTAGCCATGACTGTGTCCTTTGCTGTAAATAAAAAAAATCTTCTATAGATAACTTCTATAAATGTATCTTATATCTTCTATAAATACTTGAAAATGTAGAGATGTAGAATCCCAATAAGAGAGTGTATTTCTTAGTATTTCTCATACATAAAAATTAATCTGTATGCATTCTCCTTCACTCATAGCCCCTACAGTGGCTTTGCTGGTGTAGGTGGTATAGATTAGTTTTAAGTATTACAGCTGCCAAGTAGCACAAATGTGGTTCTGTTAAACTATTCTTTTTATGTGTCAAGATAAAAACACAAATATTTATTGTATCAACCAACTGTTGCAGGTTTGTTTCAGAGCATATAATCACTCAAAGCTGGTTTTATCCAGTTTTTGTTAGATGTAAAGAATGTTGTCATCCATCATTTGTTTAATAAAATGCCAAGCTCTTAAGAAAGGTGAAGTGCCTTTTTTCCCCTTTGTCAGTAGGATATATCCAGCAATTGTACATAAAGCATGACTAAAAAGTGAGGGAGTGTGAATAGAGAATAAACCTTGAGAACAAGACTACACTTGCAGGCCTGTGTCATGTATCCGCTCCTCACTCCTCACTTCTGACAGTTCCGATAGCACTAAGTAATGAAAGGATTCCTGGCGGGATTCGGGAACAGCGTTGTCAAAATCAAACAACAAAGGGCTCTGTTAATGGAGAAAAGGTGGAAAAAGCATAAAGGACAAAGGCAAAGAAAGACGGTGGAGGAATGCTCAGTACAGGTGTTGGCTGGAATGCTGACGATATTTTACTTGACACTTCTTACCGTGGGAGTGTGACCGAAGGCCACAGGAGAGGCCTAGAGGCATTATGTTTTCACTCTCACTCCTGCAGCCTCCCCATGGCCACAGGCTGCTCACAAGGGCTCTTGGCTAATTCTTTTATTGGAGTGAAGTGCATTGCACTAAAAGCCTTACTAGATGACCTTTAAAAACTTTCTCATTCCCTTCTGAATAATGTACAGTGTGCTTGGTTGTTGGTTTGCTTTAAAGGAAAACTGCACCTGAAACACACTGATTATGTTTTAATTAGGTGCTAATTTGTTGGTTGGTGCTGTGTTTTTGTTATTCCCATGAGGAGCTGGAGGTTGGGTGCCGCACTGACGTCACAATGCGACATCGCTAGCGGAGTGATGAACACCAGTGATGAGCAATGTCATATTTATGAGAAATCCAACAGAGAAATAGTGGAGACAGCAAAATATTTGACTTAAAGATCCAGAATGCAATGTGACACAGCGGCTCTGAGTTGCAACAGTGACTCGGTTAGTTAGCGATCTACAAGCTGACAAACATACGCTGTTGACGGCGGTATTAGCATGAAAGTTGAATCTTTGGATCCTGATCTGTTTGAGCAGAGTGTACAGATGAGGAGATGAGAGCTGGACTGAGTACAGCACTGTTTCATCAGTCTCTTTATTTAGACATGAAGGAAGGACTAAATTCCACTGGCACCACTATAAGCACATGAATGGTGTTGTAGGTAATGCAGGAAACTGATAACCAAAGTGAAAATAGAGCAGTATGTCGAGGATAGAAGTTTAAACCAAAGACGTTGGTTTCATTACAAAATGAAGCCATTAAAGATCAGATTAATATGATCAAAATAATATGCAAGTCATTAAGGGTGGATTTTTCATTTAAATCATACGTTGCTTTTAGTTACTGGCTCTATCAACAGGTGGCCTGTTGTAATGATGAACATGTATGTCATGTTGAGGAATGTTCCAGGTTGTGTGTGTCTGTAGTAGGCTTGCCTCTGTGTGAGCCTCCTGTGCTCCTGGTTTTGTGGAAGCACTTCCTTTTGTTCTGTCTGTTTGTGTAAGGAGGAGGTTAGGAATGTCTCGGATTCCTTACGGCACAAAGGTCGACCCCTCAGCTGGCCTACCGTTAGGCTAAAGCAGGTAATGATTAATGTGAAGGAAATTTATTAAAACTTCTCCTGTGTGCTGTGTTACCCAGAGTTCTTTTCTTTGCTCAAGTATTTTATGACATTTACGGGATTTGCTTTGGATAAGAATGAATTATTACAAGGAGCGGTTCTTTTGTGTAACATGATCAAGCTTGTACGACCTTATATGGTAATACAGCTGAAAACCGTATTATTAAAAAAAATAATATACAGTAGGTGAAGCCACATTAATGAAGGGCAGTCCCTCTTTCTATATATTTAACTTGGCTTTCGTCTTCACCTATTTCCATTCTTGTTAATAGAATTGGATTGTACGTTATGTACGGGATCATTTATGCTAGTGATTCACCTGCAGCCTGACAGAACCTACAGAACGTAAACTTGTTGAGTGATCGTATTGGTCATAAAAACGATGGGTAAATATTTTTATTGTGTTTTTGTCCTAGTTATAATCAGTATTATCACCATATTACTGCTCAGTATTTTAGAATTCATAGTAACATTCTTCATAACCTTGGAGTCTAAAACACTCATTGGTAGTAGACACTATATCATCCTTTGTTGCAACTTTCCGACTACTGAATAGCTAATGTTTAATTCTCTTTCTATATTTGGGAGCAGAATATTTTGTAGTTGCAAATACGGACAAAATTGGCACACTGTACAATTCTGCAAATTGATAGGACATCTTTGCATTTGGCTTAGCACTTGTTATTCAGTATAAAGACGCCAGCTCTTTTCTATTATCTCAGTCTGAAATGAAACCGAAACCAAGTATTGGCTGATTTTAAAATTCAGAACAGTAAAATATAGATGGTATTTAAGAGGACCTGTCAGGGAAGTGATGCTTTGGGGGTATTAAGTTGTAGAGTTTCTAGCACAGGCATAGCCTACAGGTATTTTTTGGTCATGTGACCTACTAATGATCAAGCGAAGGTTGCATGGCCAAGGCTTAGTGGTTAGCATGTTTACCTCGCACCTCCAGGGTTGTTCTCCCCGTGCTCCAAAGGTTTCTTCCGGGTACTCTGGTTTCCTCCCCCAATCCACAGACATGCGTTGTATTCTGATTGGCATTTCCAAATTTTCAGTGGTGTGTGAATGTGTATGCGATTATACCCTGTGATCCCCTGCCTTGTGCTCAGAGTTCCCTTGGAAAGCGTTCAGGATCCCCTGCAACCCAGTGTAGGATAAATGGTATAGAAAATGGATGGATAGATGGACAACCAGTTTGTATAAAAATCAGGTGTGTATAGTATGTCTGGAAATTTGGGCAGGGGCAAGGCTAACAAATACTTTCTTCAAGACACATGAAGCCAGCAACATGTACCTTTTCAAAGCTTCTGCTTTTCAAACTGCTGCTATCTACCCTCTTTCACATACATGAGCTCACAAACGTTCAGCATTACCTAGTGTTGCTGTGATTGACAGCATTAACAGCATTACCATCTCTACCACTGCGACAGCACAGCCAATTTTCCTCTTTCGACCCTCAGCTATGGATGGCTGTGGTATTATTAAGATTTGAACTTGCGATTTCTTAATGATGAGGTGAATGCATTTCTATTGCATCACTGGAATATTTTGTGTGATGACCATGCATACATGATCAAGACACTCCCATATTGAGGATTTGAATAGAGATTTCTTATCATATGCAAATGTCCTCCAAAACAGATGACCCCTGGCAAAAATACTTGACAGACGTACTGTATATCTAGAAAACTTTTCTTGTTTGAATAATACATAAAGACTAACAGGAAACCAGTAGATACTAGAGTCCTGGAGACTGAGACTGTAGACTGTAGTGATTAGTTTCCTTGGCCTTACTCTTAGCATGTTTCATTGCTGGAATGATCCGCATGGATTGTAAAGTAACTGGAGGGGTGGGGGTGGGGAGGGAGATTGATGCAAAGTAGCGTGAGTGGATAGCTAGGAAAGAAGTGAAGCTGGCAGAGAAAAGATAATTAAAGTATAGAGGAGAAAAGCAGTGGAGTGACACAGGACTGGAATGCACCTGTTTGCCAGCTTCCTGTAATCTCTTGTGTTATTAAATTTTTTTTTAAGATTATAATTAAAATCCTGAAGGTGGTGTGCCTGCTTGGAATTATGATGAAGCACTTAGAATAAAAAAAAGGTTGATGTTAGAAGTCCTTTCCCCACTTGTCTTTTCATTTGTAATCACTTATTCTATGTGCCAGACAGGTTTATCTTAGTTCACTGTAATTTTTGTAATTTCGTACCCGCCAACTCCTGGCCATTCATTCATTCATGAATACAGCTCCTGTATTTATTAATACATGAATGTGTGTTTGACTTCAGTGCATTCAATGTTTTAATGATTCAATGCATCCGTCATTGAGGTTGTGGATTTTTACCACAGTTCTACAATCTCAGCTTTATTATCAGTGTCATGTTGCCATTGTCCATCAGACCATGAAGGACTCTATGAGGCCATTAAACCATTTAAGCAGAAAGCTTTTTCATGTTCAAATGGCTACATGCCAGTCGAACAACGTGTTTAAAAAAACAAAAACAAACAAACAAAAACTTTAATACAGTGTCTGAGATTATTCTGGTATCTGGCCTCACCATGGCATGGTTTGAGATGCAGTCAAGTTCCGCCCATGAGGAGGAAGTACTTATATGGTTGCTCCGTTTTCATGGCTTAAATGCGAACTGAACCGGAAAAGCCCTCAGATTCCAGAGACAAAAGGCTGAACAGAGACCAAAGCACGGGGCTTTGTGGGATACGGCTTCCCTGAGATCTGTGACTGCATTCCGTCTTAGACTTAGTACTAAAGAGTCACAGCTGCTGTGTCCAGTTTGGCTAATCAGAGACCATTCACGGATGTGCACCAGTGTTTATGGATCTCCAGCACTTACTTGTTTTTGTTCCCTAAGTTTAGTTTTTGTTTATGACTTAATCTGTAAGGTGCTTGTTTCTGATGGGAAATCTTAGTTTGCATAGCTAGAATGAGTTAAAATTCAGCTTTTACATTTACATTTATTCATTTAGCAGACGCTTTTATCCAAAGTGACTTACAAATGAGCTTTTGTTTTCCATTAATAATTCTGTGGTAATCGGTATAATGGTTTTCATTTGAGTTAAGGTAGGTTAGTTAGGTTAGTGCATGAGTCTTATACAAAGTGAAAGAGATATTAGATGTTTTTGGTGACATAGTTGGGGAAAACTTATGGAATGAGAAAAATCCAATGTTTTTATTTGAATTTATAAGTAATTTCACTTACAAAGCATACAAATCCAAACTTGTAAATGTTAATTCAGGTTGCAAAGGCACAAGCAAGTACTAAGTAAATATTTTAACAGCATGAAGTACTGTAGCCTATTGCAAATGATGAAATCTAAGGATGGTAGAAAGAGGTCAAAAAGTCACTGGGGAATCCACTTTTACAGTCTGTTTGTTCAATTAGCTAGTCCTGGTGATTGGAGTGGTGTTGGGTAAGAGCTTCTTTAGTCTGATGTAATGGCTACACGTGGTGAGAACATGCAAAAGTACGGTCAGATTACATGCTAACGGGATTGAGGGTATATACAATAATGCTGTTCTGTAGGAAGCCTGCGTGGGCTGATGTTGGTAAATGTCCCACATAACCTGCTGTGTACTTGAGCCATGTAATGGGTAGAGCGGAAAAGTGAAGAGAATGCAGATCTTACCACACCTTCTGCTAAAAAATAACACGAGTCTATTCCTAGAAATTAACTCATCTTGCTTAGATGTTCTGCTCAGTGAGGTGTCTGCTGCTATTCAGACTCTTTAGACTTTTGGAAACGCAGAAGACCCCGTTTTAGTTTGAAAATTCCGGCCTCACGTTTCAGTGTAAGCAGACCAAAACGAGGACTTTTGAAAACGAAGGCGTGGCTTAACACATTCGCTCCCTGATTGGGTCTTGTGGATCATTGCGTATCCTTCCCTGATTCGTCAAGCCCTTACCATATGACCATTACGCTACCTTGATCGTATACACAACAACATGGAGACTGAACCGCAAGCTTTGCCGGCTTTGTTGTCATTCTTAGCAGCCATTGTGCAGTTAAAGTCAGTATTTTATAATACGGCAGCTGCCTACATGCGCAAGAGGCGAGCTATGATTAGAGCAATCGGCAACAAATCTCATTTCAAGCGGAGTAAGCCGTACATGGAACGGCGGTTTGTTGTGCCTGCCTGTGAATAGCAACCAACTTCCTGTTTACACTTGTATGCACATGCCCAGTGTGCATGATTGGTCATGTGACCTGCGTATTCGGTCATGTAGTGTGGACGGAGATCGTTTCTGAAACACAGTGGAAACGCCAGTGTGGATGAGGATCGTTTTCATTTTAAAACGAAAACGCACTAGTGTAAATAGGGCCTTAATCTGCTCGTTTTTATTCAGTAGGTTTATGTGTAAGAGCTCATCAGGATATTTTCCCCATATGTGAAAACCTGGGTAGTAAAGCATTTTTTTCCTCAATATCGTCTGACAGTAAATATATATAAAAATATATATATTTGTCTAGGGACACACAAACACCTGACTCTGTATCCTTACTGTGGACTGTCCTGGAACTGACCTCCCCTTTTTAACTCCACATCTTAAAGTACATTCAAGTAATTCAAAGTCAGCATGTTCCGGCATAGCAGAACCATAGCAGAAGTGAGTGTGGAATAAAAATGGTTTGATTGAAATAAGTATGAGAAGCTTAAGATGGAAAAGATTTAAAAGGCTTAATGGCCACAGAGTTGTTCTCAAATGTGCTCCTTGGAATACAGCATGTGTGTTCTTGTTAACTGCATGTCAGCGTGTCTTATCTGCTGGACATGAGCATTTCCAGATTGTCCTAGTTGCAGGATGTTGATGATGTTTGTTGGTTGGGGGCCAGAGACGGTTGTGGAAGGATGCTAGCTCCTTCCCATGCTCCTTCACTCCTGCTTTTATGTCTGGATTTTTTCCTTTGGTCCTTGATGTGTCATGGTGTCTCCATTCAGGACTCCAGCCGATGCACTGTCAAGGGGACATTCAGTTGGATTATACTGCTTCTACTGATGACTCAGAAACCTCATTGTATACTTCATGTTCACTTGAATAATTGCAATACATGTAAGAAAAAGACTGTTTTTATTGTAGTGCCATGTACTTACTGGACCGAAACACTCAAATTCAGCTTTTAACATCGTCTTTAACATCAAAATGATATGTTATGTTTAAAAGTTTATGTTACATTAAAAGAATTACAGAACTAATACCAAATTGAAAAGAGATTAGCACATACCTGTATTTTTGGTGGCACAGTACCACCTTACTGTTTATGTGATGTTTTGCATGTTCTCCACTTGTCTGTATGGGTTTCCCTGTTTCCTGTTTTTTTCTCCCATCTGCTGGTAGGTAGATTAACTATGCTTTGAGAGTGTGTATGGTGCCCTGCACTGGACTGGCATCCCATCAAGGGTATATTCCTGCCTTGTGCCCAGTGTTCATGGGATAGACTCTGGAAAACATGGTGATCCTGACTAGGATAAAGTGGTTATGAAGATGAATTAATTACATTTTCTGTACCGCTTATCCTACACAGGGTTGCGGGGAGCCTGAAGCCTATTTGTAGTCGCAGGGCACAATCACACACTAGAATCACACTCATTAAGGACAATTTGGAAATGCCAGTCAGCCTACAACGCATGTCTTTGGACTGTGGGAGGAAACCGGAGTACCCAGAGGAAACGCCGAAGCATGGGGAGAACATGCAAAGTCCGCACACACAGGGCGGAGACAGGAATCTAACCCACAACCCTGGAGGTGTGAAGCAATCTTGCTTACCACTAAGCCACCATGTCCCCATGAATGAATTAATAAATGTAATTTTAATGTGTTTAATACTAAGAAAACTGGAAACTGATATTGTTAGCCATGTTCTGTTTTAAAGAGAAGCATCCACTTCCCCTTTTTTTGCCTGAGTCTGTAGGTACTCATTGTGTTTGTGTCTTTGGGGCTTTGCTCATCAGTGTGCTTACCAGCTTTCCAGAATCATCATCTGATTTGGACTAGTTGTTGGGTTCCAGTTTGGCCCTAATTCTCCCCAAATGTCCAAACTTGCATGCATGTCAAAGTTTATATCTAATAACCAGTTCCTATGTCTCAAATCCATAATTCTATCTTTGAGTCAGATCTTAGGGCACTAGCTGCAGAATGTGTCCCCTTTTCCCACAGTGCTTGTCACCAATCTTGGCTATGCATACCTGTAATTACACTGGAATCTGGGTTGTAAAGCCATCAGTGTAATAAATACCAGGTGTACCACTGAGGTCCATACAGCAGACCTGACTTACTTCATCTAAACTCTTCTCAAAACCCATCAAGTCCACTGAAGAGTGGACTATTTTCCCCTATACCTGCTTAGATAAACCAATGATAAAGGTTCTGTCAGGTCTTAAACATTTTGTATACCCTTTAGAAAAAAAAGAACTGGACTCACTGTAGCTTGCTTGCTTTGGTGTGGCAAGTTGCAACTTAATCTCATAATCCAGATTTCTATCTTTGCTAGAGAGTCCCCAGAACATTCAATTATTGTGAACAAGAAATGCCTACTTTCACAGAAAGAGGCAGTTTGATTGACATGGCAGATGACCAGCCACATACATTTCCATAACTTGTTGGCATACATGCAAAAACACCACTTTACCAAAGCATACTCTTGAACAACTTTTAAAAATGGGATCTTACTAGTCTTATTCAGTAACCGTGTCTTGCTCCAAAACGCTTGGTGTGATGGCAGTGAAGTCTTTTCCCAATGGAAACCAGAGCACAGACTTGTTTATAGATGGAATTGTGGACAGGGTTGCAGTTCGCATGCTTCATCATTTTGAAGGTTGTGGCCAGAAATGTGTACAAAATATATCACACTCCATGTCCCATACATCTTTAACTTATATGCTGTAAAAGTGGTAGTTGTTTCTCAGATCAACCTTTTGTAGACCTAAGATTGGAAGTTCACTGGAGATCAGTCTGAAGGGCCGCAGCACCCCTGTGCCAAACGATTTGTTTGGCTTAAATGAAGTCAAGCAGAAATCTTGTTTTACATAACAAGGAAGTGGCAAGGAAGTGCTGGTTCACAGAGGTAAACATAGATATCTGGCATGCCAGACACAGACACACGCACTACAATAAAGCACATTTTTAAAAAAGTAATTTTTCCATTCTCTCAGACTTGCATGAGGATGCAGAGAATTCTTGCCTACTTTCTCAGTCAGTCAGTTTATGGCAAACAGGTCTTTGAAGAGGAACGGTCTCATTGCTACCCTGTTATTACGAAACCAAACATGTGGCACTTACAGCTATAGACTTACAACAAGCTTTGTGTAGAAGTTGGCCAGAACTGAGATGTTTGTTCACTTTGTCTTGAAATATGTTCATTAAAGCTGTGTCAGATCCACTGATCTGTTGAGACCAGAGTTAGAACAGAGGAGTTGAATGAGGAGCCCACTGACTTGATGATGTCTGAGCTTAGAACCGAGGAGTCGGGAGGGCGATAGGGCAAAGAGATAGAAAAGTAGGGTAAGGGAACACAGCCTGCACTGCAGTTTGAGTTTGTGCATGCTTGCACAGAGATGAAGTCACTGGGAGCGAAGCATCCTGCTTGTCCCTTCCCCCGGTTCCCTGGGTATCAGTATTCTCTGGCTTTTCTTATGTGGTGTCGGGACAGCTGAAAGGAAGAGGGGTTTAAAGGGTAGACATCCTTTCGTCTATTTATCTCCTCTCCCCACAGACAGGACAGAATTTTGCAGTGTTTTTATAGACACATAGACCACATGCACATAGACTTTGATACACACACACACACACACACACACACACACACACACACACACACACACACACACACACACAAAATCATCTATCCTGATTTGTATCTCTTCTAATAAGCTTATTAATTATTTTAGCAGCTCTTGATTGTATTGAATACTGTAGCTTCCTTGAGGAAGCCTCAACCCAACACTTTTTAAGCTTTAGTGAAAATACAAAGAAGCAAACTTTCACTTAACGACGGTCAACTGTGATAATACTTTAATCATTTTTGAAGTGGCAAAGGTTTATCAGACCAGGTATCACCCAGAAGAGGATGAGTCTGATTCCTCTCATTTATAAATCTACATCTGGATTTCTGTAAAGCTTGCTTGGGACTACTTTTAAAAGTGCCTTACAAATAATTGAATTGAACAGAATTATATTATATCATAACCCCAATTCTAAAAAAAAGTTGGGACAGTATGGGAAATACTAATAAAAACAAAGAGGGGTGATTTGTAAATGTACTTTGACTTATAAAGTCAAAATGTATAAAAACGTCTAAACACAAGGTTTTTGATTTACCTAATCAACTGCATAGTTTTTGGAATGTAAACCTTTATTTTGAAATAGATGCATGTAAGACGTTCCAAAAAAGTTGGGACAGGGGCAATTTAGGATTAATAGCAATGTGACAAGTTGAAATAAGAAGGTGAATGTGAAACAGGTGAGGAAATCATCTAATCATAGTATATAAGGAGCATCCAAAAACTCCTATTCCTTCAAGAGCAAGGATGGATCGAGGCTCAACAATCTGCCAACAGTATATCAGCGAATAATCCAACAATTTGGGAACAGCGTTCCCAAAAGACAAATCGGTAGGATTTTGGGCATTTCACCTTCTACAGTGCACAATATAATTAAACGATTCAAGGAATCCGGTCAGATCTCGGTGTGTAAAGTGCAAGGCCGAAAACCACTACTGAATGCGCATGATCTCCGATCCCTCAGACGTCACTGTCTTAAAAACCGTCATGAGTCTGTAATGGAGATCCTGATATGGGTTCGGGAATACTTTGGTAAACCTTTGTTAGTCAACACCATTCGCCGCTGCATCCACAGATGCAAGTTAAGGCTTGCAAAGCAGAAACCAAACATCAACACTGTCCAGAAGCGCCGTCGACTTTTCTGGGCTCGATCTCATCTGAGATGGACAGTAGCACAGTGGAATCGTGTTTTGTGTTTGATGAGTCAACTTTTCAAATAATTTTTGGACAAAACAGCCGTGCTGTTTGCCGAGCCAGAGGAAAAGGACCATCCAAGCTGTTATCAGCGTCAGGTCCAAAAGCCAGCGTCTGTCATGGTATGGGGGTGTGTCAGTGCCCATGGCATGGGTAACTTGCACATCTGTGAGGGCAGCATTAATGCAGAAAGATATGTACACATTTTGGAGCAACATATGCTGCCATCCAGAGCAGGACAACACCAAACCTCATTCTGCCCAGATTACAGGCGCATGGTTGCGTAAGCAGAGAGTGCGGGTGCTAGCATGACCTGCCTGCAGTCCTGACCTGTCGCTGACTGAGAATGTGTGGCGCATTATAAAGCGCAAAATAAGGCAATGAAGGCCCCGTACAGTTGCGCAATTGAAGAAACACATAATGGACGGAAGGGGGAAATTCCGCTTGCTAAACTTAACCAACTGGTGTCTTCACTCAGTGTCCAAACACTTAATAAGTGTTATTAAATGAAAAGATGATGTTACATGGTGGTAAACAGTCGATTGTCCCAACTTTTTTAGAATGTGTTTCAATTTAAATTTACAAAGTGAAACATCAGATAATGTGTTAATAATGTTTTTTCCATATTGTACAATATTGACACCTTATAACATCATTCTATACAGATCATTGCGATGCCACTTGGACCACATACGGGTTATCCATCTTCACCTGTAAAATGAGTGGTTGTCTATGGAGAAAATTCACAAACTTTCAGGCACCACTGTATGTCTTCTATATGTTAACGTATAATTAGAACCCATGCAAACTGTACTGCTGTGATTGAGGAGGTCTTCTTTTGTAGTGCACCAAACAGATACAGCAACAGTATTTAAATTTTCTTTAAAAAAGCATATCTTCCATTTGTAATTCAACTACAGTACCATTTCTTCCAGATGTGTTTAGAGGCTTCTTTTCTTTGCTGTTCCCTGTTTTGGAAGGTCTGTGTGCAATGCTGAGGCAAAGCTGTGCAATTAAACGATTAAGTAGGATTTGCGAGTAGAAGTAGGGTGAGTGGAAATCCATTCATGATTCCTGTGGAATTTCCCAATGCTTCTGTGAGCTTATGGTCATGTAGTTAGAGTTCGGTCCAGACTGATGTTATCAACAGTGAGTATGTTTGCAGTCCTGCACCTGTGTGTGAGCACATATGTATGAGGGTTTCTGTGTGTGTGTACCTGAGGCAGTAGATATGGCTGTGTGGGTTAGGTCCAGGGCAGGTGAGTGCATGCTTCCACATTATGAATTCCATTTCCTAAAATGGCAACAAGAGAGAAGAAAAAAAAGCCGCTTTTGCACTTGTCGCCGCCATTTTTATCAAGAGAACAGGTAAGATTTGAGTTCATGCAATCACGTAGTTTAACTGTCATACATCATCTGGTTCTAATGATCCATATTGTCACTCCTTACCAATGGTGTTTAGTAACGCCCTTTTAACCTGCTGCATCTCAGAGCTATTCTGTCTCGAGGTCCTTTCTCTGCCTCAGTCTCACTAACTTTTTGTTGTCAAGGCGCTGGAGAAATGTGCTTGGTAAAAACGTGAAATCAACAGGATAGCTGACGGAACACCGGCCGACCTCATGGGGGAGGGGCTGGATGGCAGGCAAAGAGGGACATTTGCAGTTTACTTCAGTGTGGAATTATCAACCAAGCACCTCTAACACTAGTCGGTCTGCACGCGGTACGGGGTGCATTTACTCACTACGTTACTTCTGCTCCGAAAACATGCTTCGGAGAGTAAATACTAAAGTTATGTCCCAAATGATGTACGATACACTTACACTATGCACTCTTTTTTCGAGCAACTAATTGATTATGAAAATAATCGGTAGTTGCAGCCCTAGTCTAAACTAATGTTAGAATGATCATACAGACATGGAGCAACATTTACTTTTATCTTTGGTAAATGCTAAATGATGAAAATAATACACAGAAGTGTATGCAGACCTAGAAAGCGAATACTGTAACACATAAATTCTGTTTTTATTTAAATGTTTGTGATGCGCTTAGCAATTCTTGGGGTAAATTGTCACTGTTATCCTATGAGTTATTCCCTGGAGAAGTTAGCGGTTTTCTGCCTTACCAATGTCACCGGGGCACATTGCTGCTGCGGTTACAATGGCATTTAAGTGGAGAATCTCAAATTTAAAGGATAATGGTTAGGTTTCACTACCAGTATAGCTCCTAAAAACAAAAGAGCAAGAGCTTCAGAGATTTTCTATGTCATAATGAGAAAACTAATGAGAAAACTAATGTAGAAGTAGGGGAGACTACTCATACAGCTATATGAAGCAGTTGCACTGGTTAGTGATCTCTGAGATGACAAGCACAACAGTGTTAACAGCAGTTGAAGCTTTTAAACTTAAAGTGTACAGATAGAGAGATCCTCATGAGGGAGCTGGACAGAGCTGGAAGTACTAAAGCACTGCTGCACCAGTTGCTTTAGCGATAAATTCTCTCTGCTGCTGCAGTCAGAATGGCATTGTGGGAAATGTAGTAAACTGTTAACCAAAAAGAAAATAGACCAATTTGTCAATGGGGGAAAAAAAATCTACGTAGAACTTATAAATGTTGATATGCAAATTGATCAAGGTGAATTTTTCCTTTAATGGTTCAAATTAGAGGAACATGAGACTCACCATTTGTGCATATGCAGTGTGTATGCACTTTCCCTCCTAAACCCAGTTTACCCATTATACTACACCCACTTTCTCCCTCCTGTATTTCTTCGTCACTTGGCCACGTCTGCACAGATTAGATGAATTAGATGCAGGAATGCTGCTGGAATCTTGATCAGGACCTATTTACATGGAGACAATGAAGCAAGTTCAAGTGATCTTTCCTTTCGCACCCTCATCCTTCCCACCCTCCCTCCTCATGTCTTCATGCTTTTGAGCTATGATCTCTACCAAGAGCATTGGTGTCCTATTCGAGAAATGAACAATTGACCCTGTCTTGAATGAGGAACCATTCTCTACAGTAGAGTGCTCAGGAATGGGGCCTGGACTTCATATCTGCTCTGGAGGACCAGCCGGCTTTCAAAGCCCACACATAATCAACTCCTCCTCACTCTCTCCCCTCGTCTGCTCATGCATCCTTTCAGATCAGGCCTGCTGTGGCCCAGTCCATCTGTCCCCATCTATTCAAATAAAAAATGATCTTGCTAAACGGGCTGTCCTACATGCCCCTGACTGCCCCCACCCCATAGTAGCACATGGGTTCTCTTGCTACGGTGGGAGTCTAGTTTATATTTGCTAGATTATCAGCAGTCAGTCACAGGTGTTGTGGTTTAGATTTGCTTACTTTAGCGTTGCTGTTAGCCCATGACAAAAAGGAAATAACATTCTTCCTTGGAAAATCTGATTTTTTTTCACCGGTCATTTGAAAATAAAGTGCCAGTAAAACCAGGCTCTTTATTTGAGTGTGAGTTTAATTGGGTTTCAGCCTTGAGGGTTTAACTTAATAAGGTTGAGCTTGGAGATGTGATGAGGTGATATGAGCAGCTGAGCTCTAGGGAGAAAATCATGAGTTATAGAGGAATTTTTCATTATAGTAACCACGGTTGAGTCAGGGAGCTCACTTATTGGTGTGAAATACTTTTTGAAGAAGAAAATCCAATTTTATTTCGGTGACCCTTGCTTTTTTTTCTCCATCTCACATCCTTTGTCTACGTTTTGTGGTGGGATGGAACGCCATTCCCCATACCAACAACCCCTTCACCAGTTTTCTTCCCAATTTGGTCACCTGCCAAATACCACCCACCAGCAAGCTCTCCCTTATCATACAACAGCTACCAACCGGGAAGATTACGGCTAACACATGCTTCCCCTGAGACATTTTAAGCTAGCTAACTGCATCCTTTGGAACTGCTGCTTATGCTGCTTCACAGAGTAGCTTCAGTATATGTGAGCTTACAGACACCCATGATTGCTGTGTTGTTGTGATTGACAGGGGAGAAATTTTTGCCATCCATTCCATAGAGCACAACCAACCCAGAGATCACAACCAATTTAGTTCCCTTTGCTCCTGGCCACAAATTCACTATCTTCTGACGCTTTTATTTTTTCCATTTTAAGCATATTTTAATGTCTACACATATTGTGTTTCTATGAATTGCTTTCATTTAAGCTGCAGGACTGTAGCAGGTCTAGCAGTTGTGAGCAGGGTGGAGGCCTGGCTGGCCTCTCTTGGTTCTGTCTTGAAGGTGAAGGGGTCAGTCAGTGTACACGACAATGTTTCCAACTAAAAACGGAAAACATTTTATGTGGTTTGGATGTTCGTTTACACGACAACGGCGTTTTGGGGCCTGAAAACGCAAACTTTTGAAAACGGGTTTCAAAGTGCAAGTTTTTGAAAACGATGCCGTTATGGTCTCCATGTAAACGGACCAAAACGAGAATTTGTCATGCGCAACCGTGTTACATGTTTAGTCTTTAGGCAAGTGCACGAGTACTTCAAAACAATGCGTGGAGACATTCAAAATTACAATGGCGGACTACAGGACTGTGTTTTGAGTATATTGACACTTCTCCAGCAAAGTGTAGATTTCCTGCATCACTACTATGACCAGCGGAGACACAAATTATTAACCCACATCTACGCCGATATTCAAAATCTTATAATTATCGTTGTAATTGTCAGTTTTGGAGTATATCTGTATCCTTTTATTGGTAATAAAATATACAAAGCGGACTGACTGCCAGTGTCTCACGATTTGTATCTTCCGATTTTGTTCCATTTTGGTACAACGATGGTCAATTATCACTACTTAAACATGTACTGTTTAGATTTTTTTCAGTATTTAAAAATGATCGAGCTTTTAACCGAATTCTGACCTGGAGCACAAGAAAAGCTAAAAGATGGGGCTGAAGACAGAAAAGTCCATTTCCACAGCGAAAAAAACTTTATGCACATTTCAGGTACATTAAACCATATTGCATTAGTGATGTCTCAGCATTTATTAACAAAGAAAATAAGCCAAATCTATGCTTCACGAGCGTGAGTTTTCACAATTCCTTATAACCATGAATAATTTTCCAAGTCTAACTATTGAGATTCTAAGTAACTGGAGACAGGACTATTTTTTGTACTCCATGTAGATCATAAACCATTGAAATCGTCTGAGAAATGTAAACGTTATTGTGCTTTTTATCCAGAAAAACCACAGCTCCCCCGTTTACTTGTATTTGTTTATAGGGCAGTCTTGCCCGGATCAATATGGCGGACACGTTGACATGAATGCTGATGTGCGTAGTGTTTCTTTACAAAGTGACATCGCCAACTACTGGCCTGGCATGCATAATACAGCGTTTTTAGTCGTTTTCACTGATCCGTGTTAATGGGGATCGTTTTGACATCGTGGTTGTCTGTACACGAAACCTTTTAAAAATGCAAAGGAAAAACTTTTCTGTTTAAACATACCTTTAGAGTATGAACGAAGGCACAGATTAGCTCTAATCTTGTACAACTGTGGCTTCAAGTGCACTAAAAGCGTTTCGGGGATTTAGGGACTCTGGTGCCGTAGAATCGGTGTATTGTTGCAGTCTGTTCATCAAAGCGTGAAAACAAGCTTGGGAGGCTGAAGGAGATGAAGCACAGCAGCACAATCATTTCCTGCTCTCTGTGCCACTGCTCCATCACCCTGTGCTGTTCTCCTGGAGCAGAGAGCAAGCAGGTCAAACAATGCTCGCGTTCAATAGAACTGTGCGGTGTGTATAATGCAACTATACATAGAGATGTTTTAAAGTTATGAGCACACAAGCTCTGACAGTGTCCTCTCTGTTCTACCTTATGTGTCTTGATTCTCCGGCCAACTTTTTTCAGTAATGGGTTAGCCTGACCTGGCTTCAAGGCTCCAAGGCTGGAACATGGCTCGCATCAATAATACTCCGGGTCACGGCACCAAAGTCACATACAGTATTTGCTGATTCATTCGTGGAAATCTCACTACTTTACTCAAAACTGATGCCTAGGAGGCAAACTGCCTAGAAGGTAGATACTGTATTGTCCGAATTTTGATTTGTTATATCATAAGCCACAGATATTTGTCTAAGCTATGAATGGGTTCAAGTCTGTTAGGTTTACCAAAGTCTATAAACACTGCCAAAGACACCAAGGTCTTAATCCCTAAAAATGAAACTACTTCATCTTACAATATTGATTTGCTCCAGGGTCTGGTAATATGGGCCTCACACTGTGGTTTTTGTCATCGTTGCATTTTTTTTTCTTTCCCCTCCATCAAGAGAGCACTTTAGACTAATAAAGCCTGGCTTAACCCTATGAAGAGAGTGGGCCTGTAAATGTCGGCATGCGCAAACAGCCAGGCTTTTGATGTAAGGCCGAATGGTTTCTCAATGTTTGTTGTATGGACGTGCGCAAAGGCATACACAAGAGAAGAGCCCTCAGCCCAGGCCTGTCTCCCTTCACCAGGCCTTCAGCTGACTTTGTCCGGAGCTTCATGTGGGAATGCAATTAACATGCCTCACAAACGGCTCTCTGTTTGCGTTTGATTAACCCTCATTTGAGAGATTCTGTGAAGTCGAGCTTGTCTGTGTAGTCATCGGCAAAAAAAAAGCATACACAAAATTGGCCTGAGATTACTTTCAGGTTCCTAAGCTTCAGAGAAATTGTGTGTGCCAAATAAGGCTCATTTTCTTAGTGGCTTTTAGTGTCACACTGAGGCCTATAATCCTGATAAGCCATTAGCGTTGGAATATAATGACATGAACTAAAGAGCTGAAACAGTCAACAGTGACAAGGAGTAAAAAAAAAACCTGCAAAGTTTACTTTGTTGAGTCTAATACATAGGATCCAACATGGAGGCAGCTAAAATGCACTGTTTTGTATTTTGGACTGCTTAATCCACCTGCTTTTTTTTTCTTTTACTCTTTTTGATAGTCTCTTTTCATACATTGAAAAAGTTACACTATTAAAACCACAGCTATGTAAATATTTAATTTATTTGTCTCTACAATTCTTTCACCTGCAGCTGGCTTTCCCCACCCATGAATTCTGTAGCGAAACTGGACACAAAAGCTCCCAAATTACACTCCCCCTCCCCCTTTTAACTGCTTAAGAAAGGACTTTATGTAACATATGAGCAAACAAGTCTTTTATACCTCTAGCTGGAGGTTTGTTGCTTCTGATGGTTACTGGCTTCCTCTTGAAAGCTAGTTTAAGGTGCTCGATCTTTCACCTTGTGTGTAATCAGCCCCAACAAAACCCATTTCTTTCTTTTGGTACAGAGGTGGGCTTCACTTGGCTGGAGGATGTAATGTTTTTTATGTATGTATGTATGTATGTATGTATGTATGTATGTATGTATGTATTTATTTTAAAGAGATGCATTTAGAGATGTAGGTGACTTTTATTGGGACCATTTGAACAACTGATTCATTACTCACAAAGAAGAGAAGATGAAATGGGTACAGAGAGAGAGAAAGAGGGTGAAGGAGTCAGGAAATGCCTTTGAAATCTCTTCACATATTTATCTGTCCATCTTCAAAGCCTATCATGTATTATGTCTCACCTCTTCTAGGTTACAGATAACCGCACAAAGAGAAGGCATCAGTTCCTTCGTCATGAGAAGAAAGCTTTTAGAAGAGACTATTTAGTAAACTCTCATGCAAGCTGTGTCAAACCTTGACAGATGGGTCAAAAACTCCCTGGCCTTTTTACTGTCCGAGCCTTTCTTTTTAAGAGAGGCTTGTCAAAGGCTGCCATGACACAGACTCTGAAAGTGCCCTTATCAGTTTGCAGTAATCTGATTACGCTGACATCTGTGGGACAAAAGGAGCTGCTCCTGCAAAAATGATGCCTCCAGAAGTCTGGCAAATCCCCAGAATAAGAAGACAATGTAATTGTTATAAGTGGACATGAATTTAAAATGATGCACATCATTCATAATTAATGAAATGGCCTAATATAAACATGTTAGCGCAATGCCTTTGATTTATTTTCTCAAAAATGTATAAGAGATAAGTCTGAACAGGATTTTGCAGAGTTCTTTTGTGACTGTTGCGGTCAAAAATGGCTTAATTTACTGCAGCTTTTTTCAAAAGCGGAGTTATTTTTCTTTTTCTGGAAAACTACTTGGTGATTGGCGAAATTGCAATTGCACTAAATTGTTTTGCATGGTCTTTCACAGTGATGTTTTGATGAGTAAATGATGAGTCAATGAGACCTTTTAGAGATACTCATGTTCGACGCACAGGAATTGAAGAGCGCTTCGGTAGAATGCACATGACGCGTCTTGGCACAAATCTACAGAAAATCTATGGTAATTTTGAAAAATTGCAAACTCATCCAAATATTGTGGCCTTTGCTTGATTTTGTGTTTATTTCTGCGGGGATCCTGGAGGGACTGTGCATGAATGAATATGTGCATGCAGACACACAGGAAGTAGTACTGTCCATAAAACTGGCAGATATGTAATGCAGTGTCAGCACCTGGCGACGGTAAATTGAAAAGAAAGTGTAAGATTAGTCTAGGGTTTACCCACCAGAGAGCCAAAAGCTGAGCTTACATTGAGGTACAAATGAATGGATGTAAAAATGGAATGACGGGTTTGTTGTTAATGCTTTGCCACATTGTGCCCCTTTTATGTCACACTCACAGCAGTAATCCACTGCTGCGTTTGTGTTGTTTCCTGACTATGCCTCCCACCTTGAACAAATCATGGTCCTCTCTAGATGGGGTTGTGTTTGTGGGGACTTTTTCCCCTGCTCTATTACCACTCAGTCTGACCTTTTGACCCCCCCTAACTCCACCCTGCTATTGTTTTTCCCCTACCACATAGGGGGGATGTTCCTTTGAAATAAACACCCTGTAATGTCTTGTCAGGACCTGGCTGTAATAGGGTCTCCTCTCACCCTCCACTCGCACCCAGTGTTTGTCTGTAGATCACATTTTTACTGCAGGACAGATGGTTGTCTGGCCACTGTTATTCAAAATAGCCCAATGTGTAACAGTGGCAGTTAGTGAGGAAGCAGAAACAATCCATTTAGTTCAGTGTTAAGACTTTTAAGCTTTGGCTATTTCTGGCATTGTTTGTGAGTGTTGACTCGGGCTCTGCAGGGGTTCTCTGATGAATTCCATATGACACACACACACACACACACACACACACACATATATATATATACATATATATATATATATATATATATATATATATATATATATATATATATATATATATATATATATATATATGCAGCCTGAGGAAATGTCTGGAAGGTGTAAAGACTGTAAAAAAAAAAAAAAAAGAAAAGCTGTAGCTTAGTAGAAAAGACAATGGGGTTTATACAATTTCACTGTCAGTCAGAGCGGGATATTGTAGATGAAATTTTGGCTTTTACTTATATGCTTAAGGGATGGACAAATGTTACAATTATTAGGCAGCCCACAGGGAAAATGAAAGCTCCAGTGTCCTTGCCAAATCCCATGTTTCGCTTCTCTGTAGACCTATTTGAGTAGGTTAAAAAGTGGTAAGTAACCTACTGTAATAACATATGGTGAATTCGTCAGGTAAAGTGCATTAATACAGGCAAAGCAAATCATAATGTAGCATCTCCTTTTCATACTTGACAAAAAAAAAAATTCAGCGAATTGTTGGCCAGAATTTTGTCTGTGAGCTGTGATATTCCCTTTTTTGATATTGTTCAAGTCTGTCTAGCATCTATATTATTATGTTATCATGTTGAACCATAATTTGACTGTAGTCTGTGCTAGCAGGGAGTTATTTAACTCTTTCTACTAACAGACAGATCGCCCTCCAGTGAAGTGTGTAGAGCAGAATGTAGTTGGATTTGGAACAAATAACTTGCGCTATAGTTACAGAATCAATGTGTATTTAATACCTAGTTGAACCTACTGAATAAAAAAACAACCCAATAGCCCGCACATGAAATTTGTTTATCCTGGCCGCACAGGTTCGTGATTTGTCCTCCCTAGTGCCTAACTAGAAATTGTATTTGTGTGTGTGTGTGTGTGTGTGTGTGTGTGTGTGTGTGTGTGTGTGTGTGTGTGTGTATGTTGGGCTTTGGTGTGTGTATGTGTGTGTGTGCATTAATTGGTACCTGCATCACAAAAGGCTTTGCAAAATGTTGTGGTGTGGACACAGGTGTCTCAAGGCAAGGCCGGCAAAAAAAAAGGCAGAAGACAAAAGAGGATGATTTAAAGGAGAATGCCTGGGCTCTGAAAGAGCTCTGGCGGTGAAATGCCTCAATGTGGTTAAGGGTGTGTATCCGGGATCCTCTTCCCCCCATGCCCCCCCCCCCACCCCCCCCCAACCTCTTTGCTCTGTCTCTGTCCCTCATACCTTTTCCAACTTATACAAAAGTAGACTCCTGTCCTATAGATAGGTGATTGGTGGATATACGAGGGGTAGAAACATTTAAGAGCTTGATATAAAGTAAGAACACAGGCATATAAACTATGGAATCTATGATAATAATGTGGTCAAATTATATTCCCTGATATATCCCCAGTCTTTCTCATGACTGCAGTAACACAAACAGGTAACACAGTGTTTTTATAGTGTGATAGTTACACAATAAATGTTTGCTCAGGGGATTTGTTAATGACCTACACATGCTCACACACAGACATCCCCACCCACTGACCTTGTTAGCACTGACTAATAGGAATAGGAAAGGCTTTTTTCCTTTAGACCCTTCAAGTCTGCTGTGTTTGCACAGTGCAGCTGCTCTGATACGAGGCTGTGATTGAAGGTCGCACACAGGTAGCAGGAGTGACTCCTGTGACTCAGTGTTTACACGCTGGCTTGGTCACTCCCCTGGAACACGCACAGATGAACTCTGATTAGGGAAATTGTCTACGAGTAAGGCTCTATCATTTAGATCCTGTTATTACCCTTTCATCAGTATGAGATGACATAGAGACTACTATTTATCAGAAATTGAAAAAAGAACTCAAATTGTTTCTCAAGGAATGGTTCTGAGATGGTTTAAAGATATGATCATATCTGATGTCTCATTTCTCAGCTGTGTTTCCTCTTTATACCTTTTGAAGTAGTTAGTAATTGGCCACATGACTCATTAGATTGAGATTTCCATCTCTGTTAAAACTGTTACTAATACACCACTAATAAATTCGGTGGTGAAACACAGTTCACTTACAGACGGGGTGTGCTGTTGTAGAAAAATAATCAACGCTGGGGTTGCATGACGTAGCAAAGTTACTGGTACCATCCAGAATTGGATTATTTTACAATGAGAGCATATGACGAAGCGTTTTATTCCTCCTATTCCGCAGCAGTTTGCCAAGCATTACAATTATTGGCTTATACGAATGAATGGCATATTGTACTTTTTATCCATTTATAGTTACATTTAATGTTGAGTAACGTCCATAAGACAAGTTAGTTGCAGCTAAAAACAGTCAGTGCCTCATCAGCCTCTCATTTTCCTCTCGCTTGATTTTAATAAGGCAAAAGCACGACTTGTCATGTTCGAGAGAAATCGGAAAGAGCGATGTGCCCTGTCCTGAAGACTTGCCTTGATGGAAAACCTACTGTCTGTTACCAGACACTGGAGACTCATGCCATACATATAGGGCTGGAACTAACTATTATTTTCATGATCGATTAGTTGGCCAGTTATTTTGACGATTAATCGGTTAATCGGATGTAGCGGGGGGGTTCTAGTACCATTTTTTTTTGTTTATTTACAATAAAATCCACAAACTGAGTGTTACAAATATAAACTTCAGACTAAAACTTTACACAACTGTTTGTCCAATTATATAACACTGAAAAGAACCCAATACACACACACACACACACACACACACACACACACACACACACACACCAGAATATATATTATTCATTTAGGACTGTAGTTTAGTGCATCCATAAAAGATAATGCATAAATACTTATATATAATATAAACAAAGTATATAACTAAGTAAACTGAAAAAAGAAATTGTCGGTGACTCTGGGTATCTGCTAAAGCTAGCGCCGTTACATTATGTGCGTATGACGTCATGCGCCGTCGACTAGGAAGCGGTTTATACTTCCGGTTATTAAAAAAACTCTAGAGTTCCTTTTGAGACGATATTATTTTTCTAATATTCATATACTAGAAGGTAAGAGTTCGCAGTGCATAGTGTGAGTGTATAGTACATCATTTGGGACAAAACTTTAGTATTTACTCTCGGAGGCGTGTTAAGAGAAGTAACGTAATGAGTAAATGTCCCCGCAGACCGACTAATCGATAATGAGATTCGTTGACAACAATTTTCATAATCGATTATTATCGATTTTATTGATTAGTTGTTGCAGCTGTGCATACATATATCTCTTCACCATATCAACAAAATATTACCAAATATAAAATAAAAAATAAACAGCATATTTTAAAATCTGTTCATTATTAGCTGTAGATTATGCGGAGCCTTCACCGTACAAGTCCCTGTGAATGAGTTATCACTATAGAAACGATAATATATTACATTGAACACATTAATATAAACTTATGATGTGTCAGACCAGTCATAGAAAATGAATCATTTTTCTGATCATATTTTGACTAACTCGATTCCTAAGTCACAGCCACAGTTATTAATTTGCATTTGCCCTGTCTCTACTTGGACATGTTTTCCTTGACTGACATCGTCTGAGTATGTCTCAATGGTCATGAGTGAGTTTCCAAAGCTCATATGAGGACAAAATCAAGTACATTCAATGGGCCTTAGAGAGCAAGTTTCTTATCTGGCAGCCTGGCATGATATGTCCTTATCAAAGCATCCTGCCAATGATCCAGGATGCCACTTTTCTGTGATTTCTGGCCTGCCACATTCCCCACTCCTCATGTGGTCATCACCAGAGGCATACAGCACTGTACAGTAGGTCTCCAGCTGGTGTAAATCACAGCTTCCCTTATCCATCTCTTAGATCCAGCCAGCATTCTCTAGTCTGGTGGAGAGCTGCACTAGTATGCAGCAGACTCCTTCTACATATGGTCTGAATTGATAAAGCGTGTCTTCTCTAGCACGGTGGGTTTTGCCTTTGTAGCACACGAGGCACCGTCTGGAGCATCTGTCACATTATTAGTTTCTCCTCACAGATTCAATTAGAACTTTATGTTGGATGGCAGCGCCTGAGAAAAATGACAGACAGTTTTTCATTTCTAGCTGACCCACCACTGTCGACTGCACTTCCTTGTATTAGATCTGCATTATGCCAAAGGAAATATCCTACGCTTTTATTTTTGGATGCAAATCATGTGGTGATAAAATCAATAAAATAACCTCGCTGCCATAGGGCAAGCATGGTTATGCACCACGGAGCGTTAAAGTGCCAGTTAAGGGGGTGGAAAGTAATGAAATGCTTACCAGAACCCCGAAGAAGCGTTTGCTCTGTAAATAAACTTCTGCAATTTATTTATTTTATCTCATGGGAAATAGAGCGGAGTAATTCATTAAAGAGGAAGCGGCGGTGGAGACTCCGACTGGCCTGGGATCACTTAGAAAGAAATTTACATATCTCTCGGGTCTGTCTTTGCGCCCTGTAATTTCTGCATTCTGTTTTGTCTTGTTTTAGCCTCTTCTAAGATCTAGACTAATCCCTCATTTCAAAGGGGAAAAGAAATGAAATTACACTTTTTTGAAATAAATAACGAATAAATAAATAATTCTACTTTCTAACTATATCTACATATATAAATGCACAATGAATTCTCCATGCTAGGGAAATAAACACAGCACTTTCAATCTGTGCAATCAGTGTGTGTTTTTCTTCCCTTATTGCTGTGTAATTATGGGAACAGAACATTTCCCTCAGACACTCATTTAGGCAACATCATTGTCATCGTAAGGCCTCATTACCATAAGACAAGGCAACATTATGCTAATGATATTTGATATTAGGAGCGGTTGAAGTTTTGGGGAAGGGGTTATGGAGCCTGGAAGTGCGGGGGAGATGAGCTCGGGCTGGCATTTCACATTTGCTGGTATTTTTGAGCTTTTTTGCTTGACTGCGGTAATGATATTATATGGGAGAGTTAAAAACTAATATCTATCAACAGCTTGGCAGTGAAACTGTCAGGGTTGAGCAATGCATTTTTTCATCAAAGTCTCATCATTGCATTATAAGAATGTGGGGGCAAACTATTACACACACATGTAAAGGCATCATGATTTAAATTTTTTTCAAGTGGCTTCATGCTGTGTTTAAACAGAAATGTGGTAACCATTTTGTTCAACCCCGCCACCCCCCTAAACTTACAGTTCTTGTTTGTTGCATGCTGTGTAATTTGTACTTTGAGTGGACAGTGTACTTATTCTATCTACTTTTATTTTCTCTTCAGAAGTCATTTTATGGACAAAAGGATGATAAAGTAAATAATCCACCTCATACTCATTCATTATCACGACTGTATTTCACACGCACCTCTTCAGCCACCGTTAATGATGAGTTACGGAGGTGTCAGCAACATGAAATGAAAAATATCAGCTCAAAACTAGGGGGCATTCCATGTAGAGGTCGGCCGAAAGGGGATTTTACCGATACAGATACTAAGTTGGGCAGTACCTGCTGATATATTCAACGGAAACTGATACAGAATGAAAACATAATACTCAAAGTAAAAATATTACTGAACTTTATAACAAAAATAAACAGTACTGAGTGTACCATGAACATGTACTATACTTTTGAAAATGAAATAAATATATAGATATTAATATGTATTAACTATTAATAATAAGTAAATAATAGACATACATCCAAACTAAACCAAAAAGTAACATTCCTAATAACAAATAACAATAGAGACATCCAAAATGGATCAAAAACACTTCAAATAATACAACAAAAATTGCCAAAGATAGTTTTTATTTCTCCTCTAAAGGCCGTTCTCATTCTGTATAATGACAGCAGACTCTTCTCAGTGTGGATTTTTGCCAATAACCGATAGTTCCAGGAATAGGATATCAATCGATCGACCTCTAGGTTCATGCTGCATAACCATGTGACATAACTGCATGAATCTACAGTCTGGGGTAGAAAGAAATCAGCCATCATGTGCTCAGTTCCAAAAAAATACAAAATAATCCACTGTACTAAGTTTGTTCATTTGATGATGACGCCAAAAATGAAACCCGCTAGCCCGTTAATCCCAGCTGATTTTAGGCACTAGAACTAGCCTGGTGATCTAAGTGTTTTAGAAACAGTGAATGTACTAACCCTAGTATTGAAAGAGAATGTGGCCTTTCTTTTTCATGCGATAATTCACATCATTTCAGTGTATGATTGATCTAAACAGTATAAAGTTGAGACCTAGAGGACTGTTCTAAAGCCCTGAGGAACCTAAATCTGTGATTTCCTTCTATTTAGGTCAGTGTTGGTCTTGTGAGCATATGTTATACATGTAAGTATGAATAAGTAATGATTTTTTAATGGGTACATGTACTTGGCAGAATGTCTTCCTGTTTGATGTTAAATGTCTATCGGAGGAAGTCCTCATCTAAATCACTCCATCCCACATACCTTAGAGGAATACTCGTGTTGTATTTGTTCAACAATTTGGTGGATGCTTAATATAAAACACTCAAGTCTGCTATCACAAACATTTAAATATTTTACACTACATTAATGTAATGCAAATTGTTTTGAGACTAATTCATGGAAATGGTGGCACTCAAAGAGGCATAATCATAATTACCATAACTACTCCTTGATAACTTTCATGAGTCATGTGTTAAATTGTGTGAGTGTGTGTTGGTGGTTGGGGGTGGGGGGGCAATTCTATGTAGCAGCATCTCATAAATAAAATACCGCAGAGCAAGCTATAGGTTTCCTCTATAAAGTTAATGTCCCCTTTAATAGCCTTGTAATTGGTGGTCATTACATTTGTCCATTATTACAACAAGGCTTGTAGGCAGTGAGACTGGAGGAAATCAAATAGTTTGCTTCACTCACATACTACAGTTTCTGTTTTACATTACATTACATTACATTGCAGCATTTGGCCGACGCCCTTATCCAGAGCGTCTTACAGTGATCTCATTTATACAACTGAGCAGTTGAGGGTTAAGGGTCTTGCTCAAGGGCCCAACAGTGGTAGCTTGGCAGAACTTACAACCATCCGATCAGAAGTCCAACGTCTTAATCGCCAAGCTACCACTTCCCTGTTTTCTTCCCCCACATCTCTATTACCCCACTTCACCACTCGACTCAGTCCTCGTTGGACTTTGTTTGTTGCTTAGACCTGGACTCTTTACTCTCTCAATGGTAAATTTGGATGTCAGGATAGAAAAAGGAGATGACTTCATTTTTCTGGCCTTAATTAGATCACATGCTGTGGAGGGAAAGAAAGATTCTCACAAACACTGCAGTGCTGGACAATAAGTGAATACGTATCTATCTCTGCTGGTTAACACTGGGACCAGAAGAGTGTAAAGACCTTGGGCGAGCTCAGCAGGGGTGGCCTTGCAAAGTGTTCCATTGGGAACCTTTACCGCTAGCACGTTTCATTCATCAATCCATTGCCTGTAGCGGAGTAGTTACTTTCTTTGTTATGGAGTTGGCTGGCATGCAGGAAATTGCAGCTTTCCTGAGAATTGGGCGGAATTAAAAGATTTGGACACATATGACTTGTGTGAATGTGTTATTGAGACTTTAGCTCAAGGATGGGAACTGGGTAGAGTGTATCACTAGATAAAAGGAACATTATCAGATGATCCTCTTCTCTGGTTTCAGTCTGCAAAATGTCAAAGCAACTCAAGAGCACTCTCCTTAAAACCAATTACTGAGCTTGCCAAAGACCTAATCTTGGTGCAAATAAAACGTTCGAAACATGAAATCTGAAAGTCTGGTTTATTTGGAGGCTTAGATTCTTGGTCAGCAGTAACAGGTGTCTCAGTTTTGCCCGATTCTCTTTTTTCATGCACTGTTTAACACAATGCCGGCCTTATTTATGGAATACCTGTGTCAGACTGGTTCTGTAGGAACAATGGGCTCCTTTCTCATTCCTCTACCTCCGTACGCTTCTATGCCTGCCAGTAATTCCTGCCCTCTATTTTTTTTTTCTTTTCTTTTTTTGCAACAGTGAAAATGCGCCATAAAAGTCACGCTCATGTTCCTTAAATGTTGCCATGTTCTGTTGTTAGGTCAGTGTGTAATTTTCAATCAGTGTTGATTGAGTGCCTTTGGAAACTGAATAGAATGGACTAAAATTCGAGGAATTTTTGTCTCCCACCACCCAGGTTGGATCATATTGTAATTTTAAATCCACACCTAACAATAGGGGTCTTGTTTCTCGGGGCTTTGTTTTTGATTTCGGCCTCCTACGTTACTAAAGCGGAATGTGAGGTGGTTGGATATTTATGGGGAATCTGGTGCTCATGGTAACAGTAGCTGAGACTTTTTAACAACCCTGCAGGCAACTCCCACATAGTGCAGTGTGAGGAGCTCGTACCCTCGTTATTATTAACCTGAATGCTTTGAGCAGACAACCTCTAATTAATCATTTCATGTTGTCACTTTTATCTGGAGAGGAAAGATGTGGTAAGACATCTGTTTTTGTCCATATTTCATGGCAAGCCCCTATCCTATGCATACTGCTTTTCGTGTATGGTGCAGTAGCTGTATCAGTTGAAGATATAATAAATCTTCCTAATTTGAAACCCAGATTGATTCGCCATAAGAAAGTCGAGTGTGATTGATGGTGAGTCACTGCAACTATTGATTCCGCAGGAAATCAATTAGGCCGAGGTCATAACCTTTCAGCAGGCGTTTGGCAGGTAGTAACACAGATGGTTGTTCCACAGAGATCTGTGCCGTCCATCTGCTTGTGATTTCAACAGGTTAAACATGGTACTCTGTGGTTAGTTATGTTCCATCATGCCTTCCTGCCTTGTATCTAGTGTTCCTATATAAACTTTTGGCCATTTCCGCAGCTTTGAAAGCATGCCAAACAGAATCTGCACTGCAAATACTGTGAATGCTAAATTATGGACACGTCAACAAAACACTAATTGAACATTGAACCAAAAAAAAAAGTCTGGATTTAATTTAGATTTTGAATAAACAAGCCAGAGGCAAGGAAAGTCTCCCTGAGACGACACAAGGAAGAAACTTAACAAGACCAAAGAGAACTCTTACTCTGGATAGTAGGATTTTGATCATTACACTATACATTAGTAAAGAAAAAAGGTTACACAGTCCTACATGTGTTGAGATGATATAGAATGTTTGGTATGGTATTGTGAATAGGACTCCTGGGATGAGCATAAGAAAACGTTCTTTATGATTACAGTGGCAGCTCTTCGGAAATCCATTTTTTTTTTTTTTTTTTTTTTAAGATAAACAGCCCCTCCAGTATTTTGTGATTCTGTGATCGCAGAAATGAAAGCAAAATCAAGGAAACTCCGCAATATTCGCAGGAGCTTGCAACGTTTCAAAATTACCACAGATTTGGGCCAAAGCGCATCCTGTGATGTCATCACACCTCGTATTCAGCCAAAGCCCCCTTCGATTCACTTCGTCGAACATGAGTACAGCCAAAAGGTTATCATTTACGTCACTGTGAAAGACCGCGCAAAAAATTTTTTTCAGTTGCAATTTTGCCAGTTCAAGTAGTTTTCCCCCAGAAAAAGCATAAAAAACTCTGCGAATTGCATCACAAAAGCGCAGAAAAATCAAGCATTTTTGGCCATAACAAACACAAAAAAACGCGCGGAATTGTGTATGGACCGGATATAAAAACGAGATGTCAGGCAGGTGAAGTGGAACAGCCTGATATCAACTGTTTATTAAATGTGTGTTTGTATTAAATGAGGTCTGGAATTGCTGTGATGAATAAACGGTAGCACTAGGATAGATGTGTCAGTGTGGAGATTAGCAGGGAACCTGGATCTTTGTATGGGTTCACCTATAAATCTCTCCTGACAGCTGACTGAGAGCTCTGTCTGCCCTTACTCACAACCACGCTGGTGTTGCATGAGCTCTGAATAATTGAAAACTGAGATCTCTGGAGGAGAGCTGTCCCGGGCTGACCCATTTTCAAAGACCATGTGACCCCTAGCTTTAACGGCTGGGTAAGACAGAGACTGTTTTGTGTGTCCCTAAGTGCATGGGTGAGGTCTATGTGTATGTATGAGTGTGTCTGGGTGCAAGTCTGCAGTCTTGTGCATTGCTTTATGGAAAATGGAAATGTTCTTTGGAGGGCTGTAGTGCTTTTTTTGTACTACTTGATACATGATTTCCAGTACTGTTTACCTATAATGGGTCGTTTTGCCAAATTTAAGGGTGGGTTTCTTCGTCTGGGGTGTAGGGGAATCCATGTGCTTTGGTGTCTCTTCTATCTTCCTGTTCGTCTCTCAGATGTTCCTGCATCTTTACCTTGACTTCCTGGTTGCAGCAGCTCTGTGGCAGTTTTTTTCCTTGAGAGGATGAGGGAGGGAGAGAAAGGCATTGTGTGGGAATGTTAAAATTAGCTTTTGATCTTGTCAGTGTGACAGTGTGTCTCTGTGTGTATGTAAGATTTCACCTTTGTTTCCTCTCTGTTCTTCTCATTTCCACTCAGCTTGTCTCAGAAGAGGTGAGTGAGTGTGACCTCACTAAAAGGACCAGGTGTCTTTCAAAATATGAGATATGATGAAACATACATTCGCACACAGGGACAATGTGGGTGACTTGTTTTTCTTCCATGAATCAGCTCAACTTTATGCGAATTAGTGTCTGTTGTACATTTTATTTTTGGCAAAGTGTTTGTGGTGCCGTATTGTTTTGAAAAATCCCTCCAACATTGCTAATATTGTTATTTTTACATAATTATTATCATTCTTTTGAGAATAGGAAATTGAAAACGTTGCAATTCTGGTGGAACAATATGAACAGATGTTTGTAAGGAAGGTTACTTCACACTGAGCGGCATGGTGCCACAGTGAGTAGTGCTGCTGTGTCACAGCTCCTGGGTTCCTTGTCTGTTTTTGCCTGGGTTCCCTCCAGGTTCTCCAATTTCTTCCCACCTTGCAAAATGCTGGTAGATGGATTGTCCTTAGGTGTTAATGTGTGCGTATGATTGTGTTTATACAGCACATGGGGCCAGTAATAGAATCACATCCCCTTCAGGGTGTATTTAAACTTCTTGGATTCACTAGGACCTTGGTCAGGATAAAGCAGTTACTGAAGATGAATGAATCAATTTATGATATTTCCCAGATTGTTAGATAAACACTTATCTGTCTACTGACCAGTTGATTCACATCACTGTCCTTAACATCAAACGTCTTCCATACTGACTAGTCTATCACGTTCTGTTCTTTAATAGCCCAAGCTTTCTTCCTGCAACAATCAGTATGTTTACATGGACAACAATAATCCAATATTAACCCGATTAAGACAATACTGTGATTAAAAAACTACCATGTAAACAGCAATTTTTAATTACGTTAATCCGAATAAGGTCATAATCGAAGTAAACACAAATTGAATTAAGACATGTGGAGTATTCCTGTTTTAGTCACATTATCGACGTGCATTACAGACCTTAATCACGTTATTAACGTGGTGTGGGAGTTTTCACCGCATTTTGCGACAGGACACGATCACACACGGCAGTGCTTAACTGTTTTACGGCAAACAAGAGAGCACGGCTGCGTCCCAAACCGCGTACTTGCCTACTATAGGCCTGTAGTAGACGAAATACATGTATCTCGGCTACTATATAGACGGTAAGTACGTGGTTTGGGACGCAGCCCACAGTTTCAAGCAGTCGTCTATTTGCACGTACAGCATGACAAATAATTAACTGCACTTGAAGCGTTCTTAAAAATTTAAAACAAAAACACCCACAACTGTATACGGTACCATAATGAAGACGAACGGTATGTTGATGCGTGAAATTCTGGAGGGAACATCGGATGGTGTGGCACGGGGACGTAATGACGTGTGCTGTTAATCGAACTATGTTCTATAACGTAAAACGGGAACATAAAATGAGTATTCTAAACGTGACTCATGTAAACACCTTAATCACATTATTATCTTACTCAGAGTAAGGTCAATAATTAGATTACTGCTGTCCATGTAAACGTAGTCAATGATAGTCTTTCGTTTTTGGACCGTTAACTCCAGAAAGCAACGTTTATAGTTGAACTGATTATTAAAGTATTTTACATAGTCCTAAATTAAAGCTAAAATATCAACAGGCCATCTCTAATGTTACAAATTTAAAGCTAACCTTATATTATCCAGCCATCCTTCCATCCATCCATCCATCCATCCATCTTCTATACCGCTTATCCTTCTTCAGGGTCACAGGGGAACCTGGAGCCTATCCCAGGAAGCATCGGGCACAAGGCGGGGTAATACCTTATATTATATGTTATATATATATATATATATATATATATATATATATATATATATATATATATATATATATATATATATATATATATATATATATATATATATATATCCATCCATCCATCCATCCATCCATCCATTTTCTGATTATCCCATGCAGGGTTGTGGGGACCCTGGAGCCCATCCAATGGAACCTAGGGCACAAGGCGGAGGACACTAACCCATCGCAGGGCACAATCCCACACACATTCACACACTACGGACAATTTGGAAATGCCAATCAGCCTACAACGGTCTCAGTCTTTGGACTGAGGAGTACACCGGAGTACCCGGAGGAAACCCCCGAAGCACAGGGAGGACATACAAACTATGCGTACATAAACACCCCAACCCCAGAGGTGCGCAGAAAACGTGCTAACCCCAACTGATCACAGTCTGGGCTACAACAGATATATTCTCATTTTAATTGGATTCATACTAAGTGTGCTTGTACAGATTTATAATAGTAATAGGTAGGACTTTGTGATGTGGGCAATATTTGACATTGCTGCATATTGCGTCTGTGTCAAACCCTGCAATATAAAATGAAAGTCCATTGCCAGCCTCTTAATGTAACACGGTTAAAGACAGCCCTTTATATTATTGGATTATGTGAATAATATTGTTATCAGTCATAAAATCACCAGTAATTGTACATTTTTAGTCCAGATGTTGCTATTTTGTGGCTTATTACAGTGTGCTGTAGGTTAGGAGGGAAAAAAAAAACTAAAATTGAAAACAAAAAATCACAAAGAGTGCCAGTAGGCGGTTTTGTTCAGCAGTAGTAAGCTTTTCTGATTGAATAATGCTTCTATATGGCTTTCTTTTAAAGCCCTAGTGAGCTCTAATGTGGTTTAACAGAAGTCACACTATACATACTATCATTCTGGATAACAAAAATGAATGTTTGAACAGCACACTTTTTCTTTTGAAGAGAGTCCAGAAACATCGAGGTGTATTTCACGTTCAGGTGTAACACCTGATTGTATTGTGGCGGCGAAGAATCGGCCATGCTCATATTGAATTAGTGTCTAGTTCTCACATCTGTTTTTGAATTGACCTTCTGTGATCTAAAGAAAGAAAAAACCTACTTGCACATACATGCCATCACATAACAGCACTGGTCTTCACTAAAACACACACAAAAGTACTGTATGTATGCCACATTTGTAGTGTTTCATAGTGAGGCATGGCCAGATGGGCTTCTTTATAGACTGAGTGCCTAAAATAATGCTCGCACAGAGTTTTACATGGGTGTGTGTTTGCACAGTGACTGACTTTTATTAGTCTTCTCTCACATCTCAGGAGATGAACATCCCTGAACATCGCCTACAAGCACGTAAAACCCAATGCAAATGTGTTGCAAAGGTGATTATCATCCATCCATCCATTTTCTATACTGCTTATCCTGCAGGGTCACGGGGAACTTGGAGTCTATCCCACTACAGAGTAATTTCCACTACCAAGGACAAACACTATAACTGTACAGAAAACTTCATCCATAACGCTCTCCAAAATTCGTGATGCTGAAGTCTCTACTTCCTTGTCAGGGAGCTGTTGATCTAAATCTCACTAGCCAATGAGAGTAAATCGCTGTCAAGCTCCGCCCACACGAGAGGTTTGTGTCAGAATGGCGAATGTAAACTTGCAGAGCGTAAACGAAAACTCTGGCATCGCATTAATAAACCACGATTAGTGAAAACGAAGCTTAGTAAACTGTTAACAAAGAACGCTATTTATATGAAGACCATGTTATAGTTTTGCCACTGAGTTCACTGTTTTTAGTTTCAGAGTGTTTGTTCTTCTCTTTCTTATTGTAAATTTGTGTTCGTTTTTTGAAAACCTATGTTCAATACTTTTGGCACAAATTGAATTCCATTAAAGTTTTCGGAAAACAGAAATAACGCAGTGAGTAAACGCGCTGCGTGTCGCGCGCAGACTGACTAATCGATAATGAGATTCGTCGAAACGATTTTCATAATCAGTTATTATCGCTTTTATCGATTAGTCGTTGCAGCGCTACTTGTTTGTTTTTAAAAGCAAACAGCAAAATCTGATTATTATCCCTTATGTCTCAGATCGTTTACATTTTTTTGTTTTGTTAAAACAGCATTGTAACTTATAGGAATAATGAAAATAGAGCACCAACTAACAGATTAGCAACAAAGCACATCACAAATATTTTGTAACATGTAACACGTTTGCCTCGCACCTCAATTGTCAGCGGTTCGAGTCCCACCTCTGCTTTGTGTGCATGGAGTTTGCGTGTTCTCCCTGTGCTTTGGGTGTGTCCTCCAAGTATTCCAGTTTCCTCCCCCAGTCCAAAGACATGCGTTGTACACTGACTGTGAACGGGTGTGTGAGTGTATTACATGTATGTATGTTAGATTGTGCCCTGCGATGGGTTGGCTCCGCGTCCAGTGTATCCCCTGCCCTGTGCCCCAAGTCTCCTGGGATTGGCTCCAGGCTTCCTGCAAACCTGTGTAGGATAAGTGGTACAGAAGCGGTACACTTTAATGTGTTTCAGTGTGGAGTGTTCCTTATAGAATGAGCAACTCTTTCCTTGTACTCTAACATTAAACATTAAAACATTAATAACTCACTTTGTAAAGTTTGGCCTCCAAAAGTGAAACTGGCAGTCAGTGTGTTCAGTGTGTCATTCCCTCTGTGAAGGCCGCCGCCGCTCTCATAATTTTCATTAACTCGGCTGTTGAAAGCAAAACGCCGGTTTTGATTTAGGGCTTCCTGAGTCTAGAGGCTGAATTTCACTCAGCATTAATCATTTTTGCTTTCTCGTGTTTTGTCCTGTCCAAACATCCTAGCGAGAAGAAAAGGAAAGTGTCTTCCGGCTGCGCCTTTTCATAAGGATGCTGATTTTTCTCTAGCCCGTCCCCTTGCTATGCTTTATTACAAATTCTGATTCATTTCAGAATAGACTCTTAATGCATGCTATACATGTGTGGTCCAGCTGGTGGTAAATGTTATATAAGATCTAAAAGTGGAGGGTTGGTGGATGCAGTCTGCCACCATTTCCTCATTTCAAGCCTGGAAAAATACATCGCATTCCTTTTAACACTTTACATTGACTAGTTAAACTTTCACAGAGGTGCAAGAGAACACATGACTGTATGGGTGTGTGTGTGTGTGTGTGTGTGTGTGTGTGTGGGAGTGTGTGCATGTGGGAGTTTGTGTGTGGGAGTGT
This sequence comes from Ictalurus punctatus, assembly GCF_001660625.3. NCBI lineage: Eukaryota > Metazoa > Chordata > Actinopteri > Siluriformes > Ictaluridae > Ictalurus > Ictalurus punctatus. The sequence continues at coordinate 17,723,289 of NC_030430.2, forward strand.
GTGTGTGGGAGTGTGGGAGTGTGTGCGATGAGACAGTAGAGGATGGAGGTGTTGGACCTTGAGGAGGACCAGCTGGAAGCAAAGAGGAACACATGGCTCTCAGACAACCTGATGGATCTCAGCAGCAGATCGCTCCACATGTCTCTCATTTATTTATTTTCCTTTTCTATTTTCATTGCTCTGCGGCCGAGAGTGAGGCAGCAGCTGCGTCTGGCTGGGAAGACCACAAGACGTGAACACGAAACCTCAACATCAGGATTAGTGTGTTCGTTATGGTTGTGTGGGTTTCAGACCTCATAATTCTTTTCGGGTCCTGCTTTAAACTACAAGCGAGTTGATACGTAATGATGGCAATAATACACGTTCGCATTTGCAGGATTTAAGTTTCGTCTCCTGTATGCACTCGTTGCTATTTTATAACCGCCACAACAAGGGAATCATTTTATGGCTAGTTTTAAAAAGGCAAGTAATTAATCATGATTAGTATGTTTGCATAGCTTGGGGCTGATCCTTGATGGTGCTGTTGATTAATCTCGTCGACTAATTACAGGAAGCACAAATCCGTTTTTTTTTTTTTTTGTGCCATATTTGATTTGACCAGGAAAGACTTTTTTTCTTGTGGCTCAGTTTCTCTGAGTGAAGCTCCTGGGTGCATGAGGCAGGCTGTATTTTGAGGGGGTTTTTTTTCCTGTCCTTTGCAGTCAGTATTCATTAAGAGTAGACCTGTTCCTGCAGCATACAGTAAGTCTTGTTTCAGACCCAGCCTTAGTATATGGCCCTCTCTGTCTTTTACTGACAAGATAGAGAGCCAGAGCAAGAGGGACAGAGATGCAATTGGCTGCTGGACCCAGCATGCTTATTGCATTAAGTGCAATCAATAAATTCCTTTTTTGTGTGCTGGCATACCCCACGTCTGAATCTCAATAAGGTTGAGTGCTTTCCTTCTAATGAAGATTGCTGATTATTTTTAGTGCATTTACAGCATGGACTGCTGCATTGCAGTTTTCCCAGGAGTCGCAGGGCTTACTCCCTACTTTTTAGATGGGCACATCTTAAACAGCCTCGTATATATCTTTTCCCATGTCGGTTTTTGCAGAAAGTAGCTTCATTATTGTAGAATGGATGTTGCTTTAGAATATTTTCCCTGCTACAAATTCCCAGCTTGGTCTGACCAGCTAACAGGTGCCAAAACACATGCTGAGCTGGTCGAGCTGGTAAATCATCTTTGCCAGCTGGTAATTAATTAGTGCTACCAGTGCTACATCACTCATGTTTTTTTTTTTTTGGAGGGGGGGATCTTTTTTTTGTGTTAATTTCTCCCCACTTTGGTCTTAGCCAATTCACCTATCACACGACAGCTAAAGCAGGGAGACTGGGGGAAACTCATGCTTCCTCCATGTGAAGCTAACCTTTTCAAACTGCTGCACATTCAGTGTTACAGGAGGATCTGCCCTCTTCCGCATACACAAGTTCACAGATGCCTGTGATTGGCTAGTGTTGCTTTGATTGACAGGGGAGAAAGAGTATACTATCCCTTCTACCCAGAAAGCACAGAGTCTGCTCTTTTGAGTCCTGGCCACAGATGGCTGTGGCATTGTCATGATTTGAGCTTGCAATCTTCCAACAACTCGAAATTCAATTAGAGAATTTCTTAGTTACTCAAATGTTTATGGATCAGATCGTTAAGTAATAACAAGTACAACATTACAGTGGTGCAGCAGGTAGTGCTGCCACCTCACAGCTCCAGGGTTCTATCCTGAGCTCGGTTTACTGTCTGCAGAGTTTCAAATGTTTTTCCGGTGTCTATGTGGATTTCCTCTGGGTTCTCCAGTGTCCTCCCATCCATCCATTTTCCGAACTGATTATCCTACACAGGGTCACAGGGAGCCTGGGGCCTATTCCAGGGAACTCGAGGCACAAGGCAGGGGACACCCTGGACAGGGTGCCAACTCATTGCAGGGCACAATCACACACTACATACACACAATTTGGAAATGCCAATTAGACAATCATACATGTCTTTGGACTGGGTGAGGACATTGGAGTACCCGAGGAAACCCTCAAAGCACGGGGAGAACATGTAAACGCGATGCACACAGGGCAGAGGCGGGATTCAAACCCCCCTCCAGTTTCCTCCCATCAGACAAAAACATGCCAGTAACTGGACTGTCTGTGACTAACTTGTCTTGTCATGGACTGCCTTCCCATTCAGGGTGTGTGTCCACAAAGTGTTCCCGGGATAGGCTCTGGATTCAGCATGACCCTGGTCAGAACAAGTTGGATTTTGTCAGAAGTGTTTTCAGATCAGTGACGTTATAAGATTATGACAGCCTTTGCAACTTTACATTATCAAGATGACTAAGTAGCAAACAAAAAGCGAGGAAGATCTGAAAGATCCATATTTTTTTCTGGGAAAGGCCACCAGTATGATTATCTCCACATGTTGTTGTCATTTCAACAGCATGGTCATTTCCATCAGATTATTTATCATAAAATTACACTTTAATTAGTGCTAATAACACAATTCGTGGTTCTTTACCCAATAATAATCTTTCCATGATTTAGGTGTGTGTGTGTGTGTGTGTGTCTCAGGTTGAAGTACCTAGATTGAATCACATCAGCAAGTGCCTCTCGTGCATGCCGCCATATGTGATATCAAGGTGAGATCAGGTGTGGAAGAGACGTATTTTGTCTAGCATCTTGTCTAGTCCCAGTGTCAGTTATCTTGTCATCATGGCTCCGGCTGCCTGATAATGGAAGACCATTTTACCTTCTCGTTTTTCTCTCTCTTCTCTTTAATACATGTTTGAGAATGGGAACCTTTATAATCCGGCTCCTTTAAACTGAGGGAAATGGGGTGAAAAGGAGACTTGGGTAAGCCTTCATCCCACACACTTGGGATGGAGGCCCGAGCACCTGAGTGTATTATGAACTCCTTTGAGCTGTGGGCCTCAGGTCATATCGTGCTTTATACAGGATCAAGCTTTGATGCTTTAGAAACTCAAATGCAGAACTGACATGCTGGATCGATTTTCTTTTCAGCTTCAAAACCGTGACTTAAAAAAAAAAAAATTATTTAACCGCATTCTGCAGCTATCTTGTATGTGTAATTGAGTATGGAGGTTTTTTTTTTCAGGAAAAATAAATCAACGATGAGGTGGTGTGTTTATTTTCCAATAATAGCATGTCCCGAGGTCCTGAAAAAGTTTTTTCCTCTTATACCACAACAATTAGCCAACTTTTATTATTGAAAGAATGACACGTATTTTTCAACCATTTATAATTACATTTAATGTTGTGAAACAAGTTGGTTCCTCATATCACTTTTGATATAACAGCTATAAACATTCGTTCCTTCACCATCGTCTCACAGAGGTAATAAGACAAATATTCATTTTGTCATGGTAAGCCGTCCATGCTGCAGATTTCCCATTAAATTTACAGTTTTACCTCAGACACTGGAGACTCCTTCCAAGAATGCAAATAAACAACTTCTTACAGAAAGCTTCACTGTGTCACTGATTACACACATGTTTTATCTGTTTATGTGGAGCATCAGTGTGCAAGTTGTTACATTTACTTTTATTCATTTAGCAGACGCTTTTATCCAAAAACGACTTACAAATGAGGAAATACAAGTAAAGTAGTGAGTAGTAGAGAACAATACAAGTAGTGCTACCATGCAAGATTTTTTAATTGAGTTCTAGAAAAATAGGTTTTTTTTTTTTTTTTTTTTAATGGATAATGTGGGGTTGGTGTTTTAGGGGTTAGTTACATGTTCACGGAAGAGGTGGGTCTTTAGCTGTTTTTTGAAGATAGTGACAGATTCAGAGTCCGGATTGAGGTTGGAAGTTCATTCCACCACTGAGGGACAGTTAGTTTGAAGGTTCTGGAAAGGGACATTAAGCCACGCTGAGTAGGCACTACTAAGTGTCAGTCATTAATCGATCGGTGTCACAGGGTGTCCCAAAAGTCTATGAGTATGTTTGCCAGCACCATGTCGGTTGTGCCTTCATCACTGGATGTTCGTAGACGTCCACTTCTCAGTCGGTCTGCAACACTTCCAGTCTTTTTGAATTTGTTAATAAGTTTGGCAACAGTGTCGTGTGTGATGTGTTTGCCATGTTTCCTGTTAAAGTCCATCGCAACCTTGCGACAGCTTCCCGATCCAGCCATGAGAATGGTTTCAATGCATTCTTCTTTTTGTCAAAGGCATTCTTAAAGGCTATGTGGGAATATATATATATATATATATATATATATATATATATATATATATATATATATATATATATATATCTCCTATTTATGGAGACTTTTGGGACACGTTGTAGATACAATAATGTATTAGAAGTGGTGCATTAATATAAACTGTACAGCCAGAACTACTGTGCGGCTGTTATATGCAACTGATCAACAACTTCTGACCAATCAGAATCGAGAATTCAACAGCGCTGTAGTATATAGGGTCTTAACTCCAACTTTGTCTCTTCTAAAATCAGTAAATAATACATTGAGTATTTTAGTGATTCTAAAAAAGTCCCCATTGATGTATTGTAGAGCTCTGTGGATAAGGACTACTGATCGGAAAGGCTGCGAGCACGGCCCAACTGCCTCTGTTGGGTCCTTGAGCAAGATCTTTAACCCTCAACTCCTGAGTTGTATCCTGTCTCAATTGTAGGACGCTTTGCATAAAAGTTTCAGCCAAATGAATAAATGTAAATACACCAGGTTGGGTAGGTTTCAGTGTATAGTACTCTCCTGATAAATATGTAGGTGTCTGCTCTGCCTTCTGGATTATATAGCTCTCCCATTTATCTGTTCTTGCTGTAAATATTTTAGTATGCTTCAAAGAGCTGATAGACGGCGGCTGAACAGAGGAAGAGACTTGGCAGGATACTTATGCCGCACTGCTGAACTGAGACAAAATGGCTGCTTTTGTCAGTCCTGAGTGTAAAGTGTATCCAAGATTCATCTGCTTTATAATCTGATGTTCTGCTGAGCCAAAGAAGTGGCGTAATCACTAATGGTTCTGCTGATAATCACTGCAGATAAAAACACATTCCCCTCTGAAAGTATTGGAACAATTCTGTTTTTATCGCTATACATTGACGACATCTGAGTTTGAGACGATGGATCAGCTTGTATTTCCTCATATTTACATCTAGATGTCTTAAACAACTTAGAACACACCAGCTTTTGTTTAAACCCGCATATTTTTTTTCAAGTGATTCAAAATATTGGAACATGTCGCTGACAGGTATTTCTAGCTGCCCAGGTGTGACCTGTTAAATTGATTGTTTAAAGAATTAATGTCTTCAATGTATAGCAAAAACAATAGAGTTGGCCTTGCTGTTCCAATACTTTCAGAGGGTGTATGTATATATATATATATATATATATATATATATATATATATATATATATATATATATATATGATAGTCTAGTAAGCATTTAAAAGGTTATCCATTAGGGATGGGCAATACGGCAATATGATTTTTGATATTGTGATTATAATAACATCATGATACACTTCGCTAAGTTTTGTTCTCATCCTTTTTTTTTAAACTTTCGGTAACAAGTAATAGATTGCAAATTAAAAACGTTACCAATTATTTAACTTCATTTAAAAAAAATAAATGTTACAAAAATCTATAGACTTCAGATCCTTGTTGGCACCTTGTTGGCAGAACGATACATCGTGAGGCGTTTCGTGTAACGTGAAGATGTCTTGAAGTATTGTAATGTGATATTTTTGTCACTCCGACTGTACATCTTATTGTGTAGCTAGTCAAACAATCCTACCTATTTCACTGTTTCAGGCTTTTAACAGTATGTTTCTTTTTCTCCCCCTCTCTTTCATGTTCCATCTCGGGCCGTGTGAACCGCACTCTCAGGTAAGACTGACTTTCATCAGCGTGTAATAAAGAGCACTTCGCCCTTCATATCGTCGACTTCACTGCAAACCTTTCTCATGTTTTTCCTCACTCTTCCTTCCAGGACTCACCATGTCTTAGTCTCAGGCTCAGAGCTTTGCAATAGCCCACACAGAAACATATGTAAAACATAAACAACACATCCCTATTATTAGGTTTCCCTTCATACCCGTGTGCATTAAATTATACCCCTAAAGCATGGTACACACTCAGTAATCCTCTTTGAAGTGTACTGATAGCCACTGTTTCCTTCCCATTCTCTGTGAACTCCCTTCCTACATCCTGGCACCATTTTAAGCTTATGTGTTTGTGTGTGTCTGTGCGTTCATCTTTGTCTGAATAGACGTTGCGAGACATTATAATGAAAGGAGAGAAAGTATGTGTGTACATTTGTATACTGAAACTCTTCCTTAAATATATTCTTAGCAGGTGTATGATTAAAATAATCCCGCGACCGAGGGCTGTTTGGGTTACGTTCCTGTCATGAATTTGGCAAAACGGCGTTCGAATACAGCCCAACAAAATGGCACCGTACGTCGTGCGTTCGCTGAACTCATTCGTTTTGTTCCACTTTGTAAAATTAGGTGGAGTTCACCCTCTGGATGTCCTATGTTCAATATACTCTAGTTGTTTATTGTTGTACTTTTAACTTAAGCGGAAAGCAGTGCCGAGTCGCTAACAACAGGAACGAACAAACTCTTTGTGTAAAGCTATTTAACCGTTTGAAACAGACACCCAGCACGAGGCTGTCCTTTTAAGGACCGTCCTTTGCCATTTATATTAAAAGCTGTCCAGACAAAACAAAGTTTGTTGTCCCTCATAAAGCGGATGTGACGGAATCACTCTTTCATCTTCCTTTCCTGCAGCCCTCCCTCTTACCCTCAACGGCATTCTCTAAGCCTTGGCCTAAATGGGTCTTTTATTAGACGCTGTCCTCTGGGAGTGGGTACTTGTCCTGGCCCGGTGCTGAGTGTGTTCACCAAGTGGCCCGGCACAGCGCCAGACTCTCATAATTTAGCATAGAGAAGAGCCTCAGCCTTCAGCTTAGCAGAACGCTAACAACTTCTACTACATCTTTCTATCTGTTAACCTGATTTACTAGTATTCCTCTGTACTTATTCACTGGACAAATATCAACTGACCATGCATAGTTGCATTTTTAAGTTCTCAAAAGGTTTTATGTGCATTTCCTTGCTGTTCTACTAGTCAGCGTTTATTCATGGCTTTAGAGCTAGCTCAGCGCTAGCAGGCCACTTCATTAAAGCAGAGTGCTACAGTGTCAGGTCAAAACCTTGCCAGCTTTGTATCGGCTAATGGGATTTTTATGCCTCCGCTGCTCACAGTGCTTTAGAGAACCATTGCTATTCTTAGACCTATTAAAGAGTGGGGCCTGAGAAAATGAACGTGCAACTGTGGCATATGGTTAAAAATGTTTTAGCTAGAGTGGAATGTAGAAGTATTCGCTACTCAAAGCTATTAAAATTTGACTGAAATCTGACTTTGGGGCATTTCTGATTTGAACACGAAAAAAAAACAAACCACCAAAAAAAAAAAAAGTTTAGAATGCTTTTACATACTGTATATTAGTTTATACACTAAGCTATATATTTATATATAAAAACTAATTAAAAACATATTTGACCCTTTTTATAAACTTTATTTATAAACTAAAATTTATATGTATTTAACTATATGTATTCCCCTTTTCCCTAGATCATACTACCCACTGTATATCAGGTAAGCAAGCAAGGATGCATGTGCAGGTAGACAGGTTTTTAACAAGCGTGGCAATCAAAACAAATATGAGACTCAAAAACAGGGTCAAGGCAAAGATCAAGTGCTCAACAAACAGCATGAACAAGGTCAGACAAAAGCAAGTAGAAATTTTCAGGAAAAAAATAACGAAACCAGAATCGCAATCACAACCAATAATCAACAGCTTGGGAACCAACTGATGACAATCAACACAAAACATATGCTTCAGGATGTTAGTGTGCGCTAAGAGTGCTTATATACTGTGAGCTTGGGTGCGATTGTGATTGAGTCCAGGTGTGTGCAATCAGTAACCGGTCCAATGTGAACGTCAGAGTGTTTGAGAGGGTGATGTGTTGTATGGTGCGTTCAAGTCCTCCTGGGAAGTCGTATTTACGAGTTGGGAAGTCATAACAAATGACGTCAGGTGTGTTCGAGTCACTTTGGTCGGAGCAAGATGGCGGTGTGTTTTAACTCCACTTCTAGAAAATGAAGAACAAAGTTAATCAATTTATGAATCTACTGTAAAGTTTATCATTACACGTTATATTGTAATTGTACAACATTGTTGTGGTTTGTGCAGGAAATTAGCTTGTTTTATTGTAAATAAAAAAAGCCTGACAAAGACTTGTTAAGTTATTTACTTGTATTTCAATAACGTGCTACATATATCAAACACACAATAACAGAAATCAGCTTCTGAGGTGAGTAAACGTTCAATTTCAACAAATTTACCATCAACTACACATCCATTGATTCCACCGTCTTTTCTTACTGACATGCCCCCAACTCAGAAACTCTGGGCTCAAGGAAAATCCCACTCGCAAGTTTCCCACTTATAAATACGACTTTGTGCTGGCGTTCCTGTGCGTTCAACTCGTAATTACGATCTTTCTGAAATGACTTGGACGCACCAGTTCTCACCAGTACTTCTTGGCCGCCATGTTTCCAGGCCATGCTGCATTCTGGGAGCTGTAGTTCGACACCGATTCTGGCGTAGACGTGACACTCATTGTTAAAACCTTAAAATAACATCTATCCACCTAGCCATTTTCTGTACCGCTTATCCTTACCGGGTCACGGGGAGACTGCAGCCTATCCCAGGGGTCATGGGGCACAAGGCCCTGGACGGGGTGCCAGTCCATCGCAGGGCACAATAACACACACATTCACACACTGCAGACACTTCTGGACATGTCAATCAGCCTACAATGCATGTCTTTGGACTGGGGAAGGAAACCGCAGTACCCGGAAGAATCCCCCAAAGCACTGGGAGAACATGCAAACTCCGCACACACAGGGCCACGACGGGAATCGAAGTCTCAAACCTGGAGGTGTGAGCCAAGCGTGTTAACCACTAAGCCACTGTGCCCCTTTCTTAAAATAGCAATATTTATTCAGTTCAGTTTTTTATAAATTAAATTATAAATTCAATCTCCTACTCATTCAACCAAATTTTTCATGAATAGTTCATTTAATTCAGTTGTGTTTCATGATTTGTTCGTAATATTACTTTCCACCCAGTTGGTACGCACATACCTTTGCTTTAAGAAATGAACCCAGATCTCTCTGAGATCACTTTCATGAATAGGCATCGTATATGGAGGGCTTTCTGGACTGGTTTAGTTCTCATTTTTGATATTTTTTAGGTTTTATCATGATAGCCATGCACCTCACAGTGAGAAGAATGACATTTTCCTTTATTCGAGATTCAATATATTCTATAAATTCAGTCATTTCACTTGCTAAGATATTTTTTCTTTCTATTTGTTTCTTAACTTTATTAGGGTAACTTTGCTGTCTCACAGCTCCAGGGTCCTTCGTTTGATCCTGAGCTTGGGTGGAGTTTTGCATGTTCTCCACGTGTCTGCATGGGTTTCCCTCAGATTCCCCGGTTTCCCTGCACCCCTCACACTTGGACTGACTACTTTAAATTGCCCCTAGGTGTGATAGTGTGTCTAAACAAACATGTGCATAGTAGCCTGTGATAGGCTGGCGTTTCATCCGGAGTGTATCCTCACCTCATACTCAGTGCTTCTGGGACAGACTCCAGGTTCCACAATGATTGCATGAAAAAATGCAGTCTAACTTGGGCCAGGCCGTCTTTCCTCAGCCTTCTGCTGTTGTAATGAGCACCTATCATTTTTGACACAACACATCCTGAGATAATGAAAGTTCGCTCTGTCTTCCTGTCATGATTAAAAAAAGAAGCTTTATCTTATCTATTTGCTACTACTGAGGTTATATATGTGTTTGTAGGCAAAGTGTGTGATTGACAGGACAAGTCGATAGTAAGTGCATGCTGCGGAGCATCTCCGAGCAACAGTGAGAAGAGGGAAATAAGAGAGAGAGAGACAGGGATAGATAGTTGTAGTACAGCTTTGGGTGGTGGTTTATCAGGAACACAGACTTCATACTCTAGCGGATAACGAGATTAAGGACATGCCATAGGTGGAAGGAATTCCAGCTATCCTGTTTCTACTCATAAGCCATGCTGTCTATCCAGCCCTAACTTTATCCTCTGACTTCTGCTGACTGAACAAGGGTAAAGAAATATGAACAGTAAATGTCATTTGCTTTTTTGACATTGGCACTGTGCACTGTGTGTGTGCTGTCAACTGATTTAACAGTGCAACCTGTCCTTTGTACTTTATGTCATTTGCTAGAACAGTGAGTCCTAATAAGTCTTATGTTATACAGCTTGGCTATAAATTCAGCCTGACGTCTGGGTTGTTACCCAATTACTGTATAAAACTTTCACTACTGAAGGTTTTTTTTTCAATTCTGAAAGATATTGAAGCATGGCATGAACCTAATCATCTACTTTCCCCCAAATCTTTTATAGAATCTTTTGTTTATACTGCAACAAAATGACATCTTGAAATAGTATTGTTTAATTCAAATGTAAAGCTTTAAATGTGTCAAAGCAACAAAAAACTGGCTGAATAATCTTGTATTTGATTTATAATAATCTCATAATAAGAAATATTAGATACATTTGCCCCATGTCCCCAGGTAGTTCCACCCGCTGTCATTTTTAAACTGTAAAATAACTGTATGCGATATCAGCAAATAAAATATGCAATAAAATAAATAAATTAGTCTTCTATTAAATTCCTCTTAGGTAAATTATTTGACAATTAATTATGATGATGATGATAACGATGGCAGTTATTTTCTCCTTCTTCATCCTCTTCTTTTTCTTCTTCTTACTTGTTTATCTTTTTGTGGACATTTTTACAGTTCATTTATTTATTTTTTGTACACAACTGGGATATAAATTCAGTATGTTCCATTCCTACACAACTACGCTATAAATTGCGGTTGTGTTTTGCGTGGGAGTGCGCAACCACTCTGCAGATGAGCACATGCATTATTTTAAATGGGAATTTCAGCTTGCTGAGGCATGGTGGCTTAATGGTTAGCACGTTTGCCTCGCACTTCCAAGGTTGTAGGTACAAATCCTGCCTCTGCCCAGTGTGTGTCGCATTTTTGTATTGTGCGATTGTGCCCTGCCCTGGGTGTCCCCTGCCTCGTGAAAATGGATGGATAGAATTTAAGATCATTTTATCATCTCAGTATATTTGTTTTTATTGCGCAGATGGTTCGTGTCGATCTGTGTGTGCGTGCGCATCATACAGTGCATCCGGAAAGTATTCACAGCGCTTCACTTTTTCCACATTTTGTTATGTTACAGCCTTATTCCAAAATGAATTAAATTCATTATTTTCCTCAAAATTCTACAAACAATACCCCATAATGACAACATGAAAGAAGTTTGTTTGAAATCTTTGCAAGTTTATTAAAAATAAAAATAAAAACACATGTACTAAGTATTCACAGCCTTTGCTCAATAATTTATTGAAGCACCTTTGGCACCAATTACAGCCTCAAGTCTTTTTGAGTATGATGCTACAAGCTTGGCACATGGGCAGTTTCTCCCATTCTTCTTTGCAGGACTCTCAGTGCTGCAGAGATGGTTGTTCTTCTGGAAGGTTCTCCTCTCTCCACAGAGACACGCTGGAGCTCTGTCAGAGTGGCCATAGGGTTTTTGGTCACCTCCCTGACTAAGGCCCTTCTCCCCCGATCACTCAGTTTGGCCGGGCGGCCAGCTCTAGGAAGAGTCCTGGTGGTTCCAAACTTCTTCCATTTATGGATGATGGAGGCCACTGTGCTCATTAGGACCTTCAATGCTGCAGAAATTTTTCTGTACCCTTCCCCAGATCTGTCCCTCCATACAATCCTGTCTCAGAGGTCTACAGACAATTCCTTGGACTTCATTGCTTGGTTTGTGCTCTGACATGCATTGTTAACTGTGGGACCTTATATAGATAGGTGTCTGCCTTTCCAAGTCATGTCCAATCAACTGAATTTACCACAGGTGGACCAATCAAGTTGTAGAAACATCTCAAGGATGATCAGTGGAAACAGGATGCACCTGAGCTCAATCTTGAGTGTCATGGGAAAGTCTGTGAATATTTATGTACATGTGCTTTTTTTGTTTTTTATTTTTAATAAATTTGCAAAGATTTCAAACAAACTTCTTTCACATTGTCATTATGGCGTATTGTTTGTAGAATTCTGAGGAAAATAATTCATTTAATTCATTTTGGAATAAGGCTGTAACATAACAAAATGTGGAAAAAGTGAAGTGCTGTGAATACTTTCCGGATGCACTGTACGTGATGATACGTTATACACGATTAACTTTCCGGATGATTCTCACCCATAATGCTTTGCTTATCAAATGAACAATATATGCCACCCTTTTGTTTTTTTTACCAGTCAGAGGTGGAGCATAAACATTACATTACACACTTTTCTAGTACCCGCAGAAACAGTCTCTCATTCAAAAACCGTTCTTTTATTCTCAACTTCTCAGCACAAGGTGGCCTGCAATTAGTTTAAAGCCACGTGAAGGACATGCTCAAAGACAAAAATACCTGTCAGCGGAGGAAAAAAGGCTGAGTTTGTGTGGGACGGCTGTGTAAGCGGGCAGAAACCTGTGCTCACATGTCCCATGCCATCCTGTGTTAACCTGCTTTACATTCCTTTCCAAGGAGCTGAACACTCCTCTTACTGAGGAGAGAAACAATCTGTAGCTTAGAGCAATATCTTTCCACTTCACACATTTAATAAGCTTGTGACATGAGAACTGGCGCTTTCACTTTGTTGTTAATGCCCCAAAAGTCCTCATTGACTCTTGGAAAAGAACAAAAGCCTGTTAGTTTGTACTCTTTCACCTTTTCCTGGTTTCTTTAGCCTTTTAGGTTTTCCCATAATGGATAAACCAGATGCAAGACACTTTCTCCCTGATTCTTGCTGCCAGTATGGAGTCTCTTATTTCATTCGGCTTTGTGTCAGCGCTGTCCTGGATTATAAAAGATGGCACATCTGTTTGAAATTCAACATTTCGCAACCGCATAACTAACCAATAACTCAAACAGCAATGTCTTGTTGTGAATATCCTTCCGATCTCAACACAACAATGTCCCCACAGTCTTCTAAGCTTATTCTTGGCTTTCTATCCATTTTGTCACTTCTGTTTCAAATCACAAATCAAAGTGAACACTGATCGTTTATTAATGTCTAACAGCTGGACTTTCAGACTTCCTTTTTTTTGTTTTGGACTTTATATTGAACACACCTGGACTCGATGATGATTCACTGACTACGTTTACATGGACAGCAGTAATCTAATTATTGATCTTATTCTGAGTAAGATAATATTGTGATTAAGGTGTTTATATGAGTCGCTTTTAGAATACTCCTTTCATGTTCCCGTTTTACATGTTATAGAACATAGATCGATTAACGGCACACGTCATGCCGTCCAACTTCTCGACATACAGTTGGTCTTCGTTATGGTACCGTATACAGTTTGTTTTAATTCAAAATTTTTACGAATGCTTCAAGTGCCGTTAATTATTTGTCATGCTGTACAAGCACATAGACGACTGCTTGAAGCCACGGGCTGCGTCCAAAACAACGTACTTAACTACTATATAGTAGCCGAAATACACCCACTATATAGTAGGTAAGTACACGGTTACGGACGCTCTCCTGTTTGCAAACGGTTGAGCACTGCAGTGTGTGTACGCGTCCTGTCGCAAAATGTTAATAGTGTGATTAAGGTGTGTACATGTCTATAATGTACTTCGATAAAGCGAATAAAACAGGAATACTCCACGTCTTAATTCGATTTGTGTTTACTTCTAGTATGACTTTAATCGGCTTAAGGTCATCAATAATCGCTGTTTAAATGGTAGTTTCTTAATCAGAGTATCATCTTAATCTGGTTAATATCGGATTATTGTTGTCCATGTAAATGCACTGATTGCTGTCCATGTAAACGTACTGACTGAGTGACATAATCATTTTAAAGCTATTGAGCATATACAACCTATCACAGCAACCAAACTATAATAATCACCTGACAACTGCACAACACTCATCTAATATTTAGATAAATTGGTCTCAACAATAGACCACATATGCCAAAAACAGTCGCACCTTTAAATCTATTGTTAAAAAAATGGAAAGAATATACACTCACTGGCCATTTTATTACTTGGACATGCTCATTCATGCAATTATCTAGTCAGTCAATCATGTGGCAACAGCACAATGTATCAAATCATGTAGATACAGGTCAAGCAAAAAGAAACAAACAAAAGAACATCTAGTGAGCAGTAGTTCTGCGGGCTGAACCACCTTGTTGATCAGAAAGGTCAGGGGGAATGGCTATGGTAAGTCAAACAACCAATTCAATTCAATTCAATTTTATTTGTATAGCGCGTTTAACAATGGACATTGCCTCAAAGCAGCTTTACAGAAACATATAAACACAGGATACAGATTTTAAGTGTGTGAATTTATCCCTATTGAGCAAGCCGGTGGCTATGGTGGTAAGGAAAAACTCCCTAAGATGTTATGAGGAAGAAACCTTGAGAGGAACCAGACTCAGAAGGGAACCCGTCGTCATCTGGTTAACAACAGATAGTGTGAAAGTAAAAGAAAGTTCATTATGGTTTTTATATGAAGTCTGTTTGTTGAACTAGTCCACTGTTCACCAAAGGAGACCTGAGTGCAAAACTGCATGTGGCAATTGCAGTCTCAAGACCGTAGCAGCAACCGTAGTCCCAGCAACCACAGCGAGAATGTCCATGTTGTATTGAGGTCCAAAACCATTTCCATGGTACTTCAAGTGACACCATCCTAAGCAATCTCCAGGCTGTAGCCTTCAGTTGATGAGAGCTCCATCCAGAGGTAGGGCATCTGAATGGATCAGGCAGGTCCGGAGTGCAGAAAGGGTCAGGATCACTTGCAACTCCATAAAATCATGTGTTTCTCGACAGAAGGAGAGAGGGAGAGGGAGGTAAAGAAAGGGAGAAATTGTTAAGTAAGACTGTGTACTTTGTGTAAAAGGAAGTCTACTCATGGTAAGCTTGAGTAAACAAATATGTTTTCAGCCTAGACACTGAGACTGTGTTTGAGTCCCGAACACTAACTGGAAGGCTGGTCCATAACTGTGGGGCTTTGTAAGAGAAAGCTCTTCCCCCTGCTGTAGCCTTCACTATGTACCGAAAAATAGCCTGCACCTTCTGATCTAAGTAGGCATGGTGGACAAGGGAAGACCAAAAATTTGCTTAGGTGCTGTGGCGCAAGACCGTTTAGTACTTTATAGGTCAGTAGTAGTATTTTAAACCACTCAAACATCCATGGGGAGCAGAAAAGCATCTCGGAATGTCAGACCTTGTGGTGGATGGGCTACAACAGCAGAAGAGCACATCGGGTTCCACTCCTGTTGTTAGATCTCCTCTCTACTTGAGTGGCTTGATCTGTGTGGCTGATTGTGTGCCACACTGAGTAGCGCTCATGAAGATTTCCCAGAAGCCCCAGTCCCTATGGAAACATAGGTGGCCATTGTTCACCTAACAAACTGGAGCTGGAGAACATCCCGGAATTCTGGAGCGAGCTGACTGTGCACAGCAGGAGTCCACCCTCTTCCCACTTCTTTCTCTGTCTCTATCTGGCTCTTTCCTCTCTTTTTCCTCTCCTCTTATTTAGTATTACTACCCTGACTTATTCAACAGCACTATTAATTAAATTAGCGGCGGTTCTTTAAAAACGGTGGGTGAGAGGGAATCATAATAGATTTAATTTGTTTTAATAGGGAAAGCAGCAATTCTCGTGAGCAGCAATTCAGCAGGGAGGATGAGATGTTTCCGCTGAGACAGATCAATAGTTTCAGAGTTTGTTCTGGGGAGAGAGAAAGAGAGAGAGAGAGGGAGGGAGGGAGGTGGAGAGAGAGAGAGAGAGAGAGAGAGAGAGAGAGAGAGCACTTTGCATTTGGAAGGATTTCTGGGATTTATTATTTCCCCCTGGGGCTAAAACTATAGTGTAAAATTGAGCAACACATCATGGTAATATAAGCATGACATACTTTTATTGTTTTTAAGTTTTCAAGCAGACATTTTTTCTTAACAAAGACTGAAGAATCAGATTGCATTTTTTGTGCAAAAAAAAATTGAGTTGAAATAGTGGAACATTTTACATTTACACTTAGTTTAGCAGACTCCATCGTCCCCAGTTACAAATACTGTGTGTTGTTACCTGGATGATGAATGACTGTTTTTTATGTTGTGTGATAGCTGTTCACGAGTCGCTTGTTTGTTCTGAGCAGTTAAAATGCCCACTGTTCTTCAGAAAAATCCTCCAGGTCCTGTACATCCTTTGCTTTTCCAGCATCTTCTGCATATTTGACCCCTTTCCAACAGCGGCAATATGATGTCAGGATCCATCTTTTCATTAATGCCAAGAAGGCAACATGATACATTAGGAGCTGGGGGGTGTAAACTTTTGAACAGGATGATCGGTGTAAATTGTTATTTTGTCTTCTGGGAAACATGTACATATCTTGTGTAGCTTCAGAAGGGCAGCACTATATGAAAAAATAAGATCTTTAAACAAAATTATAGCAATTTACACCGATCATCCTGTTCAAAAGTTTACAACCCCGTGGCTCTTAATGTATCGTGTTGCTTTCTTGTGCATCAGTGAATGTTTGCACCTTTTGTAATAGTTGTGTACGAGTCCCTCAGTTGTCCTTCATTTTGCAGACTCTGCAAGGCGTATGTAAACTTATGACCTCAACTGTACGTGAATTGGAGACTCTATGATAGACTTGACTATAAAATTGAGGCAAACCAAGAATTAATTCGTATGACAGTTAGTGATGGAAAATATGTTTTAAGTATATAAATAATAATCTAAATAAAGAGAGACTGGTTTGTACAGGATTTCTAGAGCCCTGCTTCATCTCCCTTACCAGCTCTGATCATATTTGGTATTGCAGAGAGCACCAGCCGTGTTCAGTTAAAAAGCCTTCCACCCCCATTCCCCATCAGCCACTGGCTGGAGCTGGCACTTAGCTGGTGATGGTCTCAGAGTGGTCCGAGATGAGACTGAAAGAGGTTTGGGGGGGCGCGAGGGGGGGGGGGTAGATGCGCAAGCGATAGATGGGGAAATTTGCTGCTGTAAATGGAGAATGACACATCAAGCTAAGCATTAGCACCAAGCAGGACTATGATGATTCTGTGAAAAATTACACTCAAGCACATGGTAAAGACTACAGTATGAAAGGTGATTCCTTGGTTATATAGCAAAATGCGTGTTTCTGCATTTAAAACAGTGCACCTCCAGTATCCAGTATGTATACCCGTGTCTATAGTGGTGTACTACTTTGACAGTGATTTTAGTGGGATGTAAATGTATAAAATAGTATAGCTACCATAGCTATTTATGGCACTGAGCATCTCTTTAATCTGTTTGATCAGATTGCTCCGCTATTTCATTGCATGTATAGCAGTAGATGGGAATTGTTGAAAGTTGAGATTTGTTGAACAGAGGATGCTGAGCACTTGTGGCTGCTTTTCAAAAAAAATAAAAAGCCATTTCAAACTATTTTACTGGATTTAGATCTCGAGTACAGATTGCATGTGTTTTGCAGGAGAAAGCCATGCTCTGACTAAAGGTGACTAGTGATAATAATACAGGATACACCCCTAAACCTATGGGTGACTATTGACCACAAATAATTTACAGTTGATCTTTAGCTTGATCTGTCAAGGCTCTTAAAATGCTTCATAAAGCATTTTCATAACCCTAACCCCTAACCCTAGCCACAAGTCTGCCAGCCCCATGTTGGTTGTGCCTTCGTCAGTGGATGTTCGTGGACGTCTACTTCTCGGTTGGTCTTCAACACTTCCAGTCTTTTTGAATTTGTTAATAAGTTCGGCAGCAGTGTCATGTGTGATGTGTTTGCCATGTCTCCTGTTAAACACCATCACAACCTTGTGACAGTTTCCCGATCCAGCCATGAGAATGATTTCAATACGTTCTTCTTTTGTTAAACCCATTAAGCTATCTGAAAAATATATATAATTTTATAAACTAAGTATGAACAATTTTGGAAGATATTTAGCTAAAAAGTGTTAATTTCCATGATGTATGGAGACTTTTGGGACACCTTGTATTTTCAGTTTGGATTACTTCAGTGGAATTATTTGATGTGTTTGGAGAAAGTTTTATAATTCTAAATAGCTCTAATGCTGATTGCGAATCCTCATGATGCATCTGCGGCTCTTGTTTTGATTCAAGCATCAAATGTTTGTGAGAATAGGTGTTAGGACAATGAATTCTGATGACCTGGTGCCTGAGTGCTCCTGAGAGGCCTTTTTGTGGTTTTCTACCCAGTGCTATTCTCCTGTAGATGAAAGTCTTTATTTAGACACGTTGTCTCAGGCTGTTTACAGCTAATTAATTCCTTGCCATTTCCATCACTATGTGGCTCTCTCACCACGCTGGACTGTTTTACATGCAGATGTAGTGTTTGATCTTGCCTTTTACTGATGTTCACTGAGAAACATCCTGTGCATCTCTTTCTCCGTGATCGAGTTGTTCATCAGAAGTTGTTTCAGCATTTTTTGTAATTTTCTGAGAGCTTATACAGAGACAAATAGAACTATGCAATGACAAAAGAAAGACCAAAATAATAACCAGCTTATACTTTATATTCTCTACAGTAGCCACCCTTAGCCTCAATGACTGTTTTGCACACTCTTAGCATTCTCTCCACATCTTCATGAGGTAACCACTTGGATACCTTTCCATCAGTCCTGAAGTTGTTCCCATATTCACTGAGCACTTCTTGGCTGCTTTTCCTTCACTCTCTGTTGCAAGTCATGACAAAACATTTCTACTGAGTTTAGGTCGGTGGCTGTGGAGGCCCAGGCATTTTAGGCAACGTTACTATTTATATTTGTCTTAATAGCACATTTTATTCTTAATAGCTTAATAGCACATTTTAGGCATTTAAATGTGGAGTCAGATATAAAATATCTGCTCAGAGAAGAAACTCTGATCTGTGTCGAGCCCCAGGCTGTCTAAACAGGATAAAAACCAAATAATGTGGAACAGGACAAGGAAGAGGAAGTGTCTTTATCATGTTGCTCTGTCAGTTAAGAAAGCTTTGCCTCTTATAGGCCTGCTCTTATACATTCACATTTTCCAGTCTACTCAGCATGAGTGCATATGCTATAGAGGCATGGCATTGGAGGAATTTTGGTTTTCGATGCAAATAGCTTTAGCCTAAGTGTAAGTCTTTAGATCTATATCTATACGATCTTGAAAAACACACATTTCATTAGTTTCAAAATCCTAAGTTTTGACTGGTACTCTAATGTACAGAGGTTGGGTTTGCATAAGCCACTTTTCCAATGCACGGTATGTCTCGACTCGACTCGGCTCGCTTTACTTTTCTGAGCTTGCGTTTCCACTGCAGTCGCCTAGTGCTACCGCAATGTTTGTGCCATCTTCCACTCGTCTTCACGCAGGAATAATGTTGTATTATGGAAGCCCTGTACAAATACACGGTCAGATCTTATTCCGAATGCCTTTCCTGTTCACTGAACACGGACCCTATTAAGGATGTAAAATAACGGCATTCTAGATCCTACGTAGTGCTCGATATGACTAAGTTAGATTCGGCTGCGACAGGGGTGACTTCGAAAAATGCCTGTTTTGAAATCGGTAACAAGCGAGACAAGACAGACACTTTTGTTGTAATTTTATCTGTAATTAGATAAATGATATGTAATTTTTAATATGCAAAGTATGTATTAAATGATAAACATATATCCAGGCACAATACAGGACCACTCGTTAACCAGAATCCTTACTCCCTTAGTGCTTGGCTCACATTTAGTATCGAGTCAGTGGGGAAAAACAGTGACGCCGATAGTAAAGTGAGCTATAAGTAGGGCTCTGTTTTATCTTGACAGACATGAGCTTCCCTGCTGTACACTCTCATTTCCAGAATCAGCGATTTCAGCCGAGTCATCCAATCGAATGCATTTAAGGGTTGGTACATCCTTAAATAGTGTAATATGATACACAAATGTTATTGTGCGCATTTATAGTATTTACTTATTTATTTTTGTTTTTAACAGTGTGGCCTAAATAGTAGAACTGTATGCAGTAACCTAAACTCCAACGATAAGCTGGGTTTTGTAGAAGTCCTCAATCACATGCTTTCTCCAGTCCAGCTGTAGTTTTTGTGCTGTAGATTCGCTCAGGTTGTGATACGGTCTCCTACACACACTAGCTTGTCATGGTACACCTGCTTCATGCACGTTATCACATCGCTGTGCCACCAGAATAATGGAACAAATCTCATGGGACCATCATCAGTTTGCTGCCTGTCCCGGTGACAATGTTAATTACATTTTTCCGTTCAAGCCCATTTGAACTGACATCATGGCAAGCTAATACATTTCTAATTAGAGTCTGAGTTCATTCATATAAACAAAATGGGCTCATCATTAATTGTTGTTTGCCCAGGCTTTGTCAGCAATATAATTTCCAGTAATTTTGTTTTAGCAAATTGCCTTTTCACTCCATTTATAATTAAAAGCTGATTTATTCAATGATTCATTCATTTGGTCAATGGCATAAAAAAGAATAAGCAGGATGGAAGAATATAGCGGTTTTAACATTATAAAGACCCTTTTGTTTTGAAGCATTTGAGTTTCCTTAAGTAATGTCTTTGCATATGGTACATTAGAACAATTCAGGAAGTAAATTAAGTGAGTGTGACTCAAGTGAGTGAATGCTGTTGTGTTTGAACTCATCGTGATGTACAAGCCCTACTGCAAGTATGTCTCCTTTACTGCGTGTTTAATGCATACGGAAAACTGGAAAAAGATGGCCCCTGTCATGTCACTGCCCAGAGAAGCAGAATGTAAAATTTCTAACATTATCATGTGTTCTGTGGGCCCTAGCGGTCTTTGAGTCCATGTAATTACATAACCAGACCCAGAGAAATGTGCATCAAGGTTGACGTTATTGCACCTCCTCTGAGCTATAAGGTCATGCTGGATGTTGGGGCCAGGACTGCTGAACCGCAACGTCTTAGGCCATTACTCACTCTTTTACGCTGCTTTGCATGCATGTCATTTCTCCACTTGACTCGCTTCAAGCATTCTTCCATTACATCTTAAGGTTGCAGCTCAGACAGTATTTGGCCTCAGTGTGAGCATTTTTCCATTCATATGTCTCTTCATAAGGTTTAATGTTTGAGATTACATTTCCAGATGCTTTCTTATGGAATACATCTACATACTGCCGTTGCTCACTGTGTGACCCTGATAGTTTTTCTTATAATAAGCAGGTATACTAATAAAGAGAGAGAGAGAGAGAGAGAGAGAGAGAGAGAGAGAGAGAGAGAGAGAGAGAGAGAGAGTATAAGCCAGGAGAGACCCATAGCTGTAGCATCAGAGTTATGTGTCTATTCCCACTTCTGGAGAGAGGCCTGACCTCAGCTAGAGATGCCCAGGATCACTGCTCTCCGGACGAATATCCAGAACATTATTATCCATAATAACCCTGCTTTCTAAACTCGGTCAGATACTTCTTAATTCTAATGTATGCTTATTTATGCTGTCTTTATTATGTACATGTAAGCATAATTTTCCTTTTACTCTGATTAGTAAAGTCATAATGCCCTTTCTGTGGCAGTCTGGGAAATCCTGTTATCATATAGCTGTGCATCATTGGACATAAGTCTAATCAATTCAGTTTGTAATCAGATACCAGCTGACACTAAAGTGAAATCTAATGCATTTTTCAACTTTCAACCCTTTTCAACTTTTGGAGGTTACCAGACGTTAATTAAGCAATATTGCACAAGCGTGTGCTTATACTGAACATGGGCACAGCTGTGGTTTGGCTGTAGGTACGAGCCTGCAGGATGAGTGCTGTAGGTAATCACAGCCGTGCTCTTATTCGGTATAACCACACGATTGGGAGTGTGATAAACGAGAAATTAATATAAAATAAATTATATTCCGGACACGATATAACCAACTGTTCTGTTTATTTTTGCTCCGCTAGCGGAAATAGATCCCGAAGAAGATACACACACTTAATAGCACGTCATATTGATTTGGACATTACCATTGAAGGTGCGTCTGGCATAATTGGCGTCCCTTCTTCCATTTCAACTTAACATTACTGTAATAACTGTTTCAAACTAGGAATGGAGTGAGACAAACAGTGAAACGTTCCCGTGTGGTTATAGGAAATATAAGCACTCTTGGAACGCCACTCCACCAATCAAATCACTGCACCTGAACTAAATGTTGTATAAAATAATTTAAGTTCACTTGATATTCGTATAAAATGGTGCACACACTGATGATATGCATACAAAAAAGCAACAACCTGTAGTTTCCAGAACTACATATAGTACAAAATGTCCAAATTTCACCATATGAAGGGAGTTCACTGGCCAACACACAAGCATCAGTAATGTGTACTGATGGAGGAGGATGTATTGCAGGGTGAAACAACAGAAAAATAGAAGTCTCATACTATATCCTCTCTGATACAGTGAGAGATGCACAGATTTGTCTGATTAGTATTCTGACTTCCATCCAGTGACTTCAGGCTGGAACGCTGATTTAATATCCTCCTTCATGCTCGTCACGGAGATGCACTTAAAGTTATTGCTTCCAAGGTGACCTCTGTCAATGTACCACTCCATGGCATACCTCCAGGGATTTGAATCTCAGCGCCATCTTGCTTTCCTCCCTAGAGTATTTATGGCTAAGGTAGGTAATGATGTCACTCCATAGTGGACACTTTCTGGAGCAGGGACAAAGTGCTGGCTGTCTTGTTTGGAGGCGAGGAGGCCTCAATTATGCCATGCAGCACGTTGAATAAAAGGCGGACCTCATTAACCTAAAAGCTACTTTACACCATGTTGCTAGAGAAGAAAAACAAGTGTTCATTTTGAACAAACTAGAGGTCATGGCAAAATAATAAAGACTGATTGCACCCTTATGACAAGTGTTTTATCTGGAGGAAAATAAGTGAGTGGAAGGAGGAGCCAACAGCCATAATCAGCACTGATGAATAGCCAAGTTGTTTAATCAGTCCAAACTGGAGGAGGAGATCTCCTGCTGAATTTGTATAGACACATTCTTAGCTCAAGAATAGAAAAAGCTGTGGAATACAACACCATCAGTTAATACTGCAGTGGAGCTGTGGGTAGTGCTTTCTCCTCACTGCTTCGGGGTCCCAGGTTCGTGCTTGAGTTAGGCTTATATAGATTTCTGGTTTCTGGTCTCCAGTCATGCCCAGTGTTCCTGGGAGAAGCTTAGGATCCATCATGATCCTGACCAGGATAAATTGTTTAATGATGATGAATGAATAAGCTGTTTTATATTGAGTGTTTTCATCATGGTGGCTTAGTGGTTAGCATGTTTTCCTTGCACCTCCACGGTTGGGGGTTTGATTCCTGCCTCTGCCCTGTGTGTGCAGAGTTTGCACGTTCTCCCAGTTTTTTGGGGGTTACTCAGGTTTCCTCCCTAGGTCCAAAGACATGCATTGTAGGCTGATTGACATCTCTAAATTGTCTGTAGTGTATGAGTGTGGCCTGCGATGGGTTGGCAGGGTGTCCCCTGCCTTGTGCCCCGGGTCCCCTGGGATAGGCTCCTGGCTTCCCCTGAACCCTGTGTTGGGTAAGCGATAGTGCTTAATTGGTAAATCTGCAGGTCGTGTAACACTAAGAGGGTAGTGATCCGGCAGGTCAGGAGGCAAGCAAAAGGTCACGGTCCTCGAACTTACAGACATGTAAAAGTGCTTCCAGTATCTCACGTAGCCAACGATATTCATTGCACTGGTAGGTAGGTCTATGTAATTGATCTCACTGTTCCAGCGACGTAATAGCATAACGAACTTAATGGCAGTGAGTATTCTCAGTACAAAGGGAAAGATTTATAGATTGCACATTCTATCAGCTTATGTGCTGCCATCTCAGTTAGCTACAAAACACATTTGCCCAAAGCAACAAAGGTACGTTTCATACAGTAAGCGTACTTACAATAAACATGAACTGCACAACTTAATCAAGAAAAAATATTCCACAAAGCTGTCATGTCAGTGTCCTCCTCCTCCTCTTCCCTGTGTCCCTTATGTATCCACGAGCGCACAAATAGCTCGGAATTGAACTTTGTAAGCGGTGGATCCACGATGTTCAAAAACATCAGAGACAAGATGGTGAGGATGAGAAGGGATGCACGCTGCAAGCTACACATAATTTTGGAGAAACCCCGCCCGTGCTCCACTAGAGATCGGAATGGTATTCACAGTAGCCAAGAACTGCCTCAGTTCTTCTGGAACTTTGTCTATTTGAGTCCCTGTACTCCCTAAAAGCCCGAATGACTGTACATGGGCTGTTAACTCTATTTAATTCCGGGCAATCAATCTCACTCTCAAAGACATGTGCAGGTTGACAACGATTGGCCTCGTAAGCACTTCTAAAAACCTTCCACAATCAGGCTAGTGTTTTCTCTGCTAGTCATGGGAACGGTCACCAAACTGCATCATCAGTGACCTGCTGCTGCTTGTTCTCTTGGACTCTTGCCTCTTTAGTATTTTGTTTGGGTTCTTAAAAAATGCTGGTAATGATAACTGCTTTCTTTCCGCCATGACACACTCTTCAACTCATGCTACGTGACTGTAGGCTTTGCTTCGTGACAAAGAATTCAGATGAACTTTGAACTTGAAATTATTACGTTATGTGAAAGAGCATTACTGTTGCCGTTTTTTGGTTGTTGTTGATGTTGTTCTCTTTTACTTTTGGTGAATTAAAAACTAAAACTATTTGCTCCGATAATATGCTGTGGGAGACTTTACATCCAGCTACAGAGGTGCCGGAGCCACATAAAAAGATTCCGGAACGCAGGTGTGCTGTATTTTAGAGGTGCTCAAATTAAGCTCTGATAAGTGGTGCAGAAAATGGATGGATTAATGTAGAGTGTATCAGATTATTACTGATTCCATGGAAACAAGGGACAATTTTTGAGACCATGTACTTTGTTTGATTCACTTTGTTCAGCTTTCCTGAGCCATATCGAGTGATTCTTCATGAAGCGAGCGATAAAGTTGTAGACGTTTGCTGAGGATCATAAAAGTCATGTTCCTCCCTCATTTTTGAAGTAAATCCTGAAATGGATTTTGTCCTGCCCTGTGGTAAATGTCTTGAGTTCCTCCACCACTCCCGTGCACGGACAGGACTCTTGTGCAGTTTCTTTTTCTGGCTGCTGGAATTCACCACACTACGATTATATTGCCACTGGGCTTCCTGTTTGATAGAAATATCTTTGATACACTCTAAAATGAATCGTACACTAGTTGGATATGAATTGGAAGTCTAGAAAACATGTCAATACATGTGAAATGAGAAGTACAATGAGTCAATGAATCAATGAGGCAGGTCAGGTACTCTCATTCTCGTACACAGATCAGCTGTCATCATTAGGATGGAGGGAGGGAGGGAGGGAGGGAGAGAGGGAGGGGGGTGAGAGAGACAGAGAATGAGAGAGAGTTTCTCTGTGTTTTATGTGAATGACATGGTCAAGGTTGTGCTGATTCAGGGTGCTAGTGATTCCGGTTGTCCTTTGGCTACAGAACAAAATTTATACACCTTTTGATTGAGAAGATTGAAAGTCATTTCTTTTAAGCAGAAATGTTTTGCCGCTATTAGATGAGTCAATTTGAGTCAATCAGCACATAATAAAAATCTTGGAAGGAGAAAATGGAAAAGGGAAGCTGTAATGTGATTGCAGGCACCTTCATTTGAATTCATTTTACCCATCTTATTAATCTCTACATATATCATCTCTGACACTTTTATTAGGCGAGACACTACAGGTGAAGGTTTTATTTTTGTTAGTTTTTCTTTAAATTAATAGATATGTTACAAGTAATTTCTGTGTTGGAACTTTTTAAAAATGTACATTTGCCTCGCACCTCCAGGGGCGAGTGTCTGAATCCCACCTCCAGCCTGTGTGCACGGAGCTTACATGTTCTCATCGTGCTCCGGGGGTTTCCCACGGGTACTCTGGTTTCCTACCCCAGTCCAAAGACATGTGTTGATTTGGCATTTTCAAATTGTCTGTAGTATGTGAATGTGTGTGCAGTTGTGCTCTGTAATGGGTTAGTACCCCGTCCAGGGTGTCCCACCCCTCGTGTCCAGAATTTCCTGGGATAGGCTCCAGTATCCCTGTGACCCTGCGTTGGTTAAGTGGTATGGAAAATGGATGGATGGATGCAATTGAGGCTTTGTCTAATGAAATATGTGTAAATTTGTTTTGTAAAACACACACACACACACACACACACATACACAAAACAATCCAGTTTTAGGATGATATTAGAATTATAATCTTCACTTTGCTTTAAAACACTCTCAAGAGAAAAAAAATGTATAGATTAGTTTGTTTCGTTATTGTTTAACCATGAAAACACTACAGGCTAGTATAATACATTAGTATTTTTCAGTATAAAATCAAACATAAATCCAACAATTATCAAAATGTTAAGACATTCCTCTGTAAAATCTTTATAAATAGGATTAGGCCATTTAGAAACTTACAATAAAAAATTATTTTGAGAAAAAGTTTAAAAAATACCGTAAATGTGATTTCAGGATATATCATTTCGGAGCTTAAAGCCTTAAAAATAGTTGCTAACTTTCAGATAATGCAGGGATCAAAAACTCTATTCTGGTTTTTTTAACATTTTTATTAATACAGTTTAAGGTAAGATGTGTTATTTATCTGAATTATTTATTATTATTATTTCTATCTGTTTTATGAAGTGTAGTGTGTTGGAAATATTCGAGAAAGAGAGATAGAGAGAGAGAGAGAGAGCGAGAGAGAGAGAGAGAGAGCGAGATGATGATGATGATGAATGCCATGTAGTTAGTAGACCCTATGGGATAGTGCTATGTTCCTGACCTGTTCTTTATCTCTCCACCCTCTGCCGATAACCTGAGTCTAAATCTAACCCTGTTTTGCTGTAGTGAATGGTGGGGAGGTTGGGCTCTCCTGACACTCTACAATGTCCTTCATCTCAAACACATCTCACAGTCCCTAAAATACATGAATATGTGGGATCAGTCACCCCCTCCCTTTATTGTCAAATCTGTACAAGATTCTAGCTGATACACTGACTGTGGGGAGGATCAGTATCAGTGTTCCACTTCTTCCAGCCGCTCTTGGTGGGTGGTAAACAAGCCCATCAGTCAAACAGACACAAAGGCCATGTGAGACCGAAGACTAATCTAGCCTATGAAAGCCTGTCGATAACCGGCCTTTCTGACTCCCTGTGGCCAGGCCTCTGCCCTGAACCCTGTGTTGAAGTGTGATATAGGAGCTGTCTTATGGATCCCATCTGGAATTTGCTTCAGCATAACATCTGTGTTTGGCCCAGTAGAATTAAGTCAAGTTACAGCTATCTAAATGAAGACTGCATAGACAACTGATTTCAAAAATATAATAATAATTCAAATGGACTACTTTTCTCTATGGGAAATGCCCAATTATATTGGCATTAATTACAGTGCCTCTATTTGAGAAGGCAATATTGCTGGCCAGATATTAAGTCCTTATCTGGAGTTTTGCTCAGATCGAATTTTCTCCTTGGATGCCCTTTATAAGATGAATTTAGTGATTGAACTTAAGATTCAATTTTTTTGTTTTGTCTCAGCTTGGGATTGGACTGCTTGATTATTAACACTGTGCAGAATTTTATGAGCAGTTAAAAAATAAAAATTCAAAATTCTCTAGACACAACAGCTTTAGTTTATTTCCATCATTCAGTTCCCTGCGCTTTTTTCCAGCGTGCACTCCAAAACGAAGCAGACCGAAAGAGCTGCACAGCATGAAATTGGCCCCAGTGCAAGCTAGTTCATCTGAGGAAGGGGAATTCCTTTACATATCTTGTGTATAATTATTGGCATGGACAGCATGAATGCAAATTATTCTGGATACACACCTCAGTGGTTTGCTGACAGCCTGAGTGAAAAGGCCTGTGCAAAGACAAGTTACTTGCCTCTTTCTCTTCCGGCTCTCTCTGGAGCGATTGTCTTGGGAAGTTCATGAAGGGCAGGCGAAAGTGGGGAAAAAAAAAAAGAAAAAAAGAAATGTGCTGAGGGACAAAGGATAAACAAGTGAGGGAAAAATCTAGAACGTCCTCTAGTGCTGATTCAGAGGGAGAATAAAAGGATCTTCTGGAAAATAGATTCCTCACAGCTGGAGTCTGATGGAGTTTTTAAATCCTTCCAATCCCATGGGAGTGTGTGTACACGTCTGTGCGGACGAGTGTGAAAATACTGTGGCTAGTCTTCCTGCCACTGAATTTTTCATGCTTTGCATGCTGTGTTCACTGACTAGACCTTTCAAAATCCTATTTCTATAGGCTTAGAGGATTTTTAAAGGATTTTTTTTTGGTCAGAATCATATGATGGATTAGTTTTATGCGGATTTTCTTTCAACAAAATCTGACATGGTGTTTTTTTTGTCACCAATTGGAATGGACATTTTGGTATTCGCTGTGTGAGGAAGTCACACTTAACTAGTAAGGTTTTACATATCTTTGTGCATAGCCTAGGCAAGATTAAAATGCTATTAAAAACATTTCCATGTCATTTTGGTGAAATACAGCATATTTATGGTTTCTTAAACTTAAATTTTTGGCTTAAAAACAAGGACAGTGGTAGCTCAGTGGTCAAGGTGTTAGTATACTGCTCAGAAGGTCATGAGTTCAAACCCCAGCCCTGTCAAGCTGCCCTTGTTGGACCCTTGAGCCTCAATTGCTCAGATGTATGAATGATATAAATGTAAGTTGCTCTGGATAAGGACATCTGCCAGATACTGTAAATGTGGAAATAAATGGATGCACAAAGACTTTTAATAATTAACAGATTTTTACAAAGAAATTTATATTAGGAATAAAAGTGAACGGCCAAAAGCAAGAACACACAATGATCAAGAAAAAAACTACTGAAATATATACACAAAACGATGAACTCAAAACAAGGCAAAAGTATCATTTATAATACACCAAACACACGAAAGCCAATGGACTAGGATAGGAGGAGGAAATGAAAACCAAAACAATAACAAAAGCACATGGATAACTAAGAACAAAACACATGACACTTCAGCAGTTCTTGTCATGCTGTGTACATGTACCGTACACATATAATTCATGTACCTATTTAAACTGGCATGAAAAATATGTCTATATTCCTGACTCTCTAGCTCAAGTGTAAACACAACAGTTCTGGTAGGGATGCTACTGAAAAGAAAGGAAAGGAAAAGGCCATTTAAAGTGTTAAGAAGTGCAGGGGGCTTGAGTTCTTTCCTCCGCTCTTCATATGGCTCGGGGTCTGATTGTGCTGGGCTTCAGAGTCAGAGGCTCGTTTTGGGGACAGAGATTGGAGTCATAAAGCATGGCAGAGCTACAGAGAGCCTCCTGCCATGCCAATAAGCACTTTTGTTCTCTTTATTAATGCACCAGTGGGGTTCAACTGCCCCTCTTCCCAAGGCCTGAGCTACTTTTAGACCCTACCGCATTCACTGCCTGAACCCTCCAACCACACAGACAAATTTTGATTGATGGCGTATTTTTGTTGTTAACCAAGACAAAAGCTTATGCAAATGGAAGAATTTTTTTTATAAGTGTTGCAATTTGCACACAGTCCATTACACAAACGTAAGGTCACCCCAGTGCAGAAGGCAGAGGGGCAGTCAGTCCATCTGGTACCCCAGAGGTCAGGGTGATCCTCAAACAGACTTCATTCAGCAGCTGTGCTCATTAAATACTGCTACTCCTACAGAATAGCTCCCAGGATATCTTACACACCGGCTTCCCTCCCACACCGCAACGCTCTCCATGCATAGCACAGAATGAAACGATTGCGCAGAGTTTCTTTGGTGAAATGCTGAATTCAAGACGTTTTTTATGAACTGAGCAGTACTCAACAAACCTCTAATAGAGTTTTAGACCTAGATCAGGTTTGTATCAAGCCAGAAGTTGTCAAAATTTTGTTAAATAGAAACAAATCAAAGCAGAAAATACCATTTGGGGCTGAAGTATTTTTTAGGGACACCAAAATGGAGCACCTCCATTTTCATTAATTATACTTCCTTGGGGATCTTGTCAAACAAGACAATTAGTGAGATTATGGTTGGAATGAATAGAGCTCCTGAGTGGTGGAGTTGTTTAAGTATTCGCCCTATCATCAAGAGATAACTTGGAATCCAAGTGATTTCAAAGCAATCCGTGTCTGGCATTCCAAAAGACTCTTTCATTGTCTCTCTGGGTGGATAAGCACAGCCTTGTTTCCCTGTCCTTTGGTTAGTCGGAGTTTGTCTATTCACATAAACAGATTAAGCCAAATAATACTTTCCCACAACTGCCCAATGATAAAGCGTGGGTGAGAGTTTTAAAAAAAAAACAACTTTACATGTGTTAGAAGAAGTATGTGTCAGCAAGTTGGTGGATGTAGATATCACAGCTGTAGACCTAGACAATTAAGGTGTTTACATGAGCCGCTTTTAGAATATTCTGCTAATGTTCCTGTTTTACATTTTATAGAACATAGATCGATTAACAGCACACGTCATTACATCACCACACCACGCCGTCCGACGTTCCCTCCAGAATTTCACGTATCATACAGTTCATCTTCGTTATGGTACCGTATACAGTTTTGGGTGTTTCATTTTTAATTTTACGAAAGCTTCAAGTGCAGTTAATTATTTGTCATGCTGTACGTGCAAATGGAAGACCGCTTGAAGCCATGGGCTGCGTCCCAAACCGCATACTTACCTACTATATATTATATAGAAATACGTGTATTTCTTCTATTATATAGCAGGTAAGTACGCAGTTTGGGACGTAGCCATGCTCTCTTGTTTGCCGTCAAACGGTTGAACGCTGCCGCGTGTGATTGTTCCCTGTTGAAAAATGCGGTGAAAACTCCCACACAACGTTAATAGTGTGTACAGGTGTGTACATGTCTGTAATACACTTCCATAACGCGAATAAAACAGGAACACTCCACACGTCTTAATTCCATTTGTGTTTACTTCGAGTATGACTTTAGTCAGCTTAAGGTCATCAGTAATCGCTGTTTACATGCTAGTTTCTTAATCATAGTATCGTCTTAATCAGGTTAATATCAGATTATGGTTGTCCATGTAAACGTACTGAATCAATTAAGATGAATCCTTTTTGACAGTGGTCTATGACAACCTGTAACGCATCTTTATCAGCTGTGATGTTCATCTCTTCTTTGAATGGTTTTCTTGCGTTCTCATTGCAGCCGAACCACACCTAAGTTTGTTTGGATAAAGCCGAGACCACGTTCATAATGGTCTCGGTGTGGCTTATTTGATCCACCCTGGAGATCGAATGACGTGTTTGCACCTCCTCAAATTATCCAAATTAAGGAGACATACACACAAAGTGTCAAAATAATCCAACCAAATGATGTATACAATACAAAGTATGACACAACATTTTCATTAATGTCTAATAGCAGTCTGAAATGGACTGATAAAGTCAGCTGCGTTGTACTGTTCACTAATCGTAGGGTTGGCGGTTCGATTCCCGGCCCATGTGACTCCACATTCTGAAGTGTCCTTGGGCGAGACACTGAACCCTAAATTTCTCTCGATGGCAAGTTAGTGCCTTGCAAGGCAGCTCTGCTAGCATGAGTGTGTGTGTGAATGAGAACCGGTGTAAAGCGCTTTGTAGCACCACTAAGGTTAAAAAAAGCGCTATGTAAGTGCAGACCATTTATCATTTGCTGTGTGTCACATCCTGTGGTAGCATCGAGTCAGTCTGAAAGTGGGAGAGTGGGACCGGTCAGCTCCAGGCTCAGAGCTCTCAATAATACATAGAGCAGAGCTATAAGTCCCTGCTTTATTATGCTTGGGTGAATACACCCGCTCCGCTCGTTCGTGTTTAATAAATGAGACATTCGCTATCGGTCTCCCATAGTGTGCATCAGAGTGGACGAAAATATAATGGCCAGGTGAATGTGTGTGTGTGTGTGTGCATTTCATGTAT
This sequence comes from Ictalurus punctatus, assembly GCF_001660625.3. NCBI lineage: Eukaryota > Metazoa > Chordata > Actinopteri > Siluriformes > Ictaluridae > Ictalurus > Ictalurus punctatus. The sequence goes on from NC_030430.2 coordinate 17,755,471, forward strand.
TCATGCACACAATCCATATTATATGAATTCAAAAGAGGCTATAAAAACACTTTTTGTCTTTAAAACCAGGCAAGTCTCCAAACCTGTTTTCACAAACCACTTTGTGAATCTGTGGTTAGTTTTGCTTTTATGAACCTTGCGCTTTACTGCAGAGTTCTTATTCTGTATTGAGTTTCGCAAAGTCTATTGAGAGCAACTCATAAAAAAAAAAAGCTACCACAGGTGTCTGTTAATAAGAGCTTTAAGCTATAATAGTTTCACTTTCTCACGGGTCCTCTCCTGTCTCTTGATGTCTCTCATTTCCTTTTGTTTCCACTCATCGGCCATATTTATCAATCTTTTATTAAAGTTGTGTGTGAATGTTTTCTTAGGCCAAACTAGACTAGAAGATCCTGCTTGACTTTCGTTGAAGCTGGTTTTTGGTAAATACCAATCGCTGGTAAATTACCAAATGGGTTCACAACACACTGATTTACATTTTTATCTGTAAACTTCCATAAAAGCCTAAGTTCACAGAGAGCTGAAAATGGCGAAATGTAGACTGAATGGTGAAAGAGCGCCTACAAGATGTGGCATGCGCTAGAACGTCCAGTACATTTCCTGTGTAAATGCTAATATGAACAAATTCATTCGTGTTATTTTCCATTACTTCCGTTCATCCATATCTCCTTGTCAAACTAACAAATGATGCTCGACCTAACATAACCCCTACTAACCGATGTGTTGCTTATCTTCTGTCTTTTTCTCTCCTTGCTTACTGAAGAGCATAGAATGATCGCTGCAGGTAAGAGCCGCTTTGACTAACATTCTTGCGCTTCGTTGATTTTGCTTCGCTCAGTGTTTTAATGTTAAATCTTCTCCCTGTTGCTTTTTTTTTTTTTGCGTCTTGTAGATGACCTTGTAGATCAATTCTAACCTAGGAGTGAACGAACTACTCCGAGGTGTTTTAGAAATAAAAATAAAAGTGTGCCCACTATTAAGCCAGTAAACAAAACAAGGTTCCTAGATTGGGGGAATTGGGGGAACTGGGGGAATCTTCCTACTTCCTACTCAGAATGTTCCTGATGTCAATTGTACACGCCTACAGTAATGTCACCGAGCACCGAAGTAAGGTGAAATCAAAAGCGAATGCAAAAGAATGCCAAATTCCAAGCATGTTGTCAATGCATTTTCCACCGAGTTCAGAGGGAAGTGTGGTTTAATTAGTCAGAAATTCCTACAATGAAAGAGTATCATTTTAAGAGACACGTAAAATGTAAAAGGGTTAGTGTTAGTTGTGGTAATCAAGTAGGCTTTGTATTATTACACAGAATCTGTTGGCCGATATTTTTCTTTCCCCCAACATTTCTTAAATTTACACAAGATTTTCTAACGTTTCTTAAATTTACACAAGATTTTCTAACGTTTCTTAAATTTACACAAGATTTTAAAGCGTCTTCCTTCCTGCATTCATTCTTACTGAACTGCAAATTGCTTTTCGCTCCGCTGTCCTATTTCAGTAAGCATACAGTACTCCAGTCCCCTCAGGGAAAGGGCCATAGGGGAGGGGCTGTTTTTGAGGTGGCCGAGAGCGCAGGGAGAATCTGAAAGGGCGTGAAGAATGAGAAGTGCCTCTCTTTTAAGTGCCTTAATAACTGTGCCGGCGTCTAATTGAAACTGGCCGTAATGAGTGTGTGAAAGATCAATGCTTGCTGCACACACACAATCTGTGGCCAAACCCCTGGAGTGCTGGAGAAAGACTGAGGGCCCTTGCTCACTCGTCCCGTGCTAACGCTCTCAGCTTTAGCAAACAGGAAGGGGTTTTTTTTCCCCTTCTTCTTCTCCTTTTTTTTCTGTCTCCCAGGGGGATTGAATGAGATGAATCGATGAGTGTGCGCTGCATCTGAAAGTCACAGTGCTGAGAAAGAGGAAAAAAGAATGAAAAAGAAAAGGACCTCTTTAACTCGAAGACAATCGAGCACAATAGTCCGTAGCTCACTTTATGCTAGAAAAGTTTGCGTCGAATTTACAAGTATGAGTCTTGCCAGTCGTGCTAATTTAATGTTTTCATTAGGGAACGCTTGATGATGGAAAAACGAATCTGACTTTGTTCTTCTGCAAGCCGAGCTTGTGAGGTTGAATGGTGATGTTTTTAGCAAGTGCAATCCCCTTAAGGGCTTATTAACTTCTGCACCATTTTACCATCTCTCCGCCCTCCATGATAAACATGCTAACACACCACTAATCACCTGTAGAGAACAGCCATGTCTCCAGCTCAGAACGCTTTAATCCGCTGGGGTCAGGGGTCACAGGTGATATGTGGGTTTGCTCATTGAGACATTTCACAGCAGATCTCTCACAGTAATGATGATGGATGGTGGCGAATTAATCACATTGTGTTAGTGAGGAAGCAGCAAAGAGGCCAGTAAAGATGAAAAATGTCTACAGCTTTTCTGTGATATCATACTACACAAATCAACTGGAAGGGAAGCTCTACAGATGGTGGAGCATTTCCATTTCTTTAGTGTGGTTGTTACTCTACTGCTACTCTCTATTTGGTAAATGGTCTGTACTTATAGTGCTTTTTTTTTTTAATCTTAGCAATTCTACAAATCACTTTACACTGGTTCTCATTCACCTATTCACACACCAGTGGCTACAGAGCTGCTATGCTAGGTGCTAGTCAACCATTGGGAGCAACTTGAGGTTCAGTGTCTTGCCCAAGGACACTTTGGCATGTGGAGACATGTAGGCCAGGAATCGAACCGCCAACCCTACAATTAACGGACAACCCGCTCTACCACCTGAGCCACAGCCGCCAAGATTTAAATTGATTGAATTCATAGTATGCTTTTAACAGTAGACATTGTTAGAAAGCAGCTTTACAGACATCTGGATGTAGATTTAGATTCCTAACGAGCAGCTAACTCCTTGAGATGACACGAAGAGACGAACCAGACTCAAAAGGGCACTCAGACTATGTATCATTACAGCTGTAGAAGAGTAATGGCATGCAGTAATAAGTGCATTCAGTATGAAAATATTGTGAATAAGAGACAGTGTTTATGACTACAGCAGCAGTTCTTATCTAGAAAGCTACAGTATCCAGGTGATATTATCCACCGAAGCAAACGGATAAACTGTTTTTAGAAGTGCATCTGCCTCAAAGACAATAGCCCTGTCCTATACCTACTGTTACTATGGTTACAACATACACGTAGACCAGTGGGGGGAAAAATAAGAGCTCTATTTTGAACACTATTATAATTTATAGGGAACAGAATTCATGACTGAAGTCAAATATTTCATAATTACACAACATGGGTTTGGTCATCATTCTGTGACAATAGTCACATTCCCTTACATAAACATGTTAGCTTAAGATGTATTTGACCTGTATCTAACCTATGGCCAATAATGGAACCAAACCAAAACTATGTGACTATGAAAATTACCCTCAAATGCTATTTATATTTGTAAAAAGACTTAGGCGAGTATTGGTCTCTAAACATGCAACTAAGGTTGAGGAACTAAAGGTTTCCAGAACTCTCCTGAATGAGAAGTATAGAGCTACTGAATGCTACTGACGTGCATACAGTACAATATGAAACAGGTTGACATTTCATTTATGTTGTCCATCCATCCATCCATTTTCCATACTTCTTATTCTACACAGGGTCACGGGGGAGCCTAGCGTTTATCCCACACACTGGACAGGGTGCCGACCCATTGCCAGGCACAATCACACACGTACACATTCACACACTATGGACAATTTGAAAATGCCACTCAGCCTACAACGCATGTCTTTGGACTGGGGAGAAGGAAACTGGAATACCTAGAGGAACCTCCCCATACAACCCCCCAAGCGCGAGGAGAAGATGCAAACTCCGCACACACAGGGCGGAGGCAGGATTCAAACCCCCATCCCCAGAGGTGCGATGCAAATGTGCTAAACACTAAGCCACTATGCCATCTTCATTTCTGCACATGCACAAAGCACGATGTTTCCGATTCTATGGAAGAGGTGGGTCTTTAGCCATTTTTTTGAAGATAGTGACGGATTCTGCTGTCCGGATTGAGGTTGGAAATTCATTCCACCACTGACAGACCTTCAGTTTGAAGGTTCTGGAAAGGGGCCATCCAAAGACAGAAACAAAAATGTGCTATTTATTAAATATGCTTGCTCAACTATCCTCTTTTATACAGTGGTAAGAATGCTGTTAATGGGTTTAGTGCTACCTCTGAGCCCAGGAGATAGCGACTATGCACTGAGGTGAGACCTGGGTGCTACCTGGGGCTAAATAATGATGCTGAGCTGCTATGGCTGATGCTTTTCTTGCTCTGATTTGTTCTGGCAGCAAATCAGACATAACAAACAGAGAAGATTGTTAGAGGTAATTATCATGCTCATTTGGGTGTAATACAAAGTTTTTTTTAAATTTGCAATCAGCATTGCAAAATAGGATGTTCATTCCAGGCATGTTATTTCCCATGATTTGTGTTTTCAGTTTTTGTGCTGTGAAAAAAAATTCAACCTTGATGGTGAGGCGTTTTTGGAGTTTTTCTTCTTCTTCTTTTTTTTTTTTTTTACTATAAGATTACTCTAACTATTTATTCTTTAATCTAAAGAAGACAATATTACTCTATAGTGGTGTGAAAGACATCCCTAATGAATACTTTGAATCGGGCAGGTTATTTCTAAAAGACAGCCATGGTTTCAAATTTACCAAAGATGATAATCATCTGCAGGTCTGACCGTCTAGTTTATTTCATGACATCAAGCACCGAGCTAATTCCCCGAATTAGGCATTACTTCCTTGTGTTCCAGACTGCCAAGACGGTTTGCTTTCGAAGTAGTGGACTTTTTCCTGTTTGCCTCTTTTCTTGCTAAGTACTAATAGCAAAGTCATCACCTCATGACTGTGACCTCATGTGCCCAACCTATGAAAGCCCCCTCACAACATCAGGCTTATCCACTGACCATTCCTATCAACCATGTGACCCAGGGCATGGTCCTCCACTCAGTCATACAACCATGGTTACATATGTAACCTATAAACTATAATAAAAAGTTAATGGAAATAGTAAGACTAGCTTAGTTCAAATCGGAATGTTGTGCATTGTTAATATTTAAAAGTGGAAAACGTTCATTATAGGTTGAAAGTTTTTTAGACAACCATGACTCCATACAGTGGGGGAAATAAGTATTGGACGAGTCAACATTTTTCTCAGTAAATATATTTCCAGGTGAAATTTCACATGAAATTTTCATCAGTATTAACTCAAGAAATCCAGAAATATAAAGAATTCACAACATAAAAGTCCATAAATAAAGTTATATGTAATAAAGGATTCAAGTCCGGTTAAAAATGTTGACGCATCCAATGCTTATTTCCCCCACTGTATGTGAACATGTATGTGAGAGAAGCGAGGTCACGGTAATCTGGAGTGAAATCAATGCTGGTGTCTGCATACTGACGACCTGCGTGTTAAACATTCCCCTTGGTGGGTATTAGTTTGTGCGGTGTGATGTGCTCCATAAACCAGCAGCCCAGCACACAGAGCAGTGAATCTCCCACAGGCCCCGGTGGGAGCAAGCAGGGAATGTGGCGATGCGAGCTTGCTGCGTGCTCTAATTGGCTGTTGACTCTCTGAGGCATTATGAGTGAAAGGCGCAAGAGATACAAACCCTATGTAGTGTTGAGCAACTGCTTGTGTGTGCAAAAGCGTTCATAAATACTGCCAGTCAAAAATGTTTGAAAACCTGGAGTTTATATTTTATTGCAGTTCCATTTTTTAATTGCAGCAATTAAACTAGGAAAGCTAACCGTTTGGAACTTTGGTTGGTCTTTAATTGTTGGAGTGATTAGTCTTAGATCCTAATGAGACTGTAAGGGAAAAAATGTAAGCATTTAATAGATAAAATACTGTTATTAAAAGGGTAGTTTCAGAACAACTGGTTTTTGTGAATGTAATGTATGATAAAGTCAATTATTTATTCAACACTGGAATTTATTATGCTGTTTTTGTCGTCATTTTATTAACACATGCTTTATAGTAATTTTCTCACATCAGTGTGTTTCGAAGAACATGCTTAATTGTGATAGAATCACTGTAACACATGCCCTTGAGTGGCTTATTGCATTAGCAGACAGTACTCACATTAACTGTAAAACATAAGTATGGGCCTAATTAGTGCGATAAAGATTTTGGCCTTTTTCAGTTAGTCTCCATACACAGGGTATGATGTTTGCCAGCACCACGTCGGTTATGCCTTCGTCAGTGGATGTTCGTGGACGTACATTTCTTTGTTCACTAATATTTAATAATAAACATTATAACTTATACATATTGCTGTGCTTAGTGGTTAGCACATTCGCCTCACACCTCCGGGTTCGATTCCCACCGTGGCCCTGTGTGTGGCCCCTCCCCACCGTCCAAAGACATGCATGGTAGGCTGATTGACATGTCCAAAGTGTCCGTAGTGTATGAATGGGTGTGTGAATGTGTATGTGATTGTGCCCTGCGATGGATTGGCACCCTGTCCAGGGTGTACCCCGCCTTGTGTCCGATGCTCCCTGGGATAGGCTCCAGGTTCCCCCGTGACCCTGAAGAAGGATAAGCGGTATAGAAGATGGATGGATGGATGGATGGACATATTGCTGTTTATAATTTTTTTGGACATAATTTTTCACATTGTAGCATATTTAAATGATTATAAAAATGATATAATTGTTTAAAAAAAAAGCCTAAAATAGAAGGATATACATACATTTGTGACTGGCAATATGTGTGTATGTGTGTGTGAGAGAGAGTGAAGGAGTCTGATGGTGCATTCAAAGCAAACAAGTGTGAGCAGTTAAAAGTTGATGTAATTGTACAATTTGTCCCTCCGGAACGTTCTGTGGTTTGTCTGCACCAACACACCTGGAAAGACTCAACCATTCAACACTTGTTAAATAATCCCGTATAAAAGAATATAATAGTGAGAATTCCTCACTAGAGACCTGATGCCAGGAGCTAAGTTTAAGCCATACTGTCATTGACTGCTATTCACCTTTTCTCTGGTAGATATAATCCTCATCCCACTCCTGCCTCGACTGGCTCTGACACTACCGTTCTGCGTCTTCGTTAGTGCTGCATAGCCAGCGTCCTATTCCTTATTTGGCTAAGTAATGAAATAACTGCTTAGGCACTCGTTCAAGTCCAAAGCAATTTCAACAACCTTGTGTCTGTCTTTCTACACCATGTTTGGTGTCTTTGACTGCTGTTTGCTCTAGGTTGCAGTGGCTTGCATAACTGGAACAGAGCCATGGCTCATCTCTTTCCATCCCCAAACTTTGCCCTGTGTTTCCATAGCTCCACATGGGGTAAAGGGGGACGTCATGGTAGTGTCAGCACTCAGAAAGCAATGCATAAAATCATGCTGATACAGGTCAAGACCTTCAGCTAATGTGCACATCAAACATCAAATGTGATCTCGGTGACCTTGACTGTGGAATGCTTGTGGATGCCAGGCAGGATGGTCGGCGCATTTCCGAAACTGCTGATCTCCAAGGATTTTCACACAAAAATCTCTAGAGTTTATACAGAATGGTGTGAAAAACAAACAAACAAAAAACGTCCAGTAAGCGGCAGATCTGTGGGTGGAAATGCCTTGTTGATGTGAGAGGTCAGAGGAGAATGGCCAAACTGGTTGAACGTGACAGCAAGACTACAGTAGCTAAAATAAACACTCTTTACAACCATGACGTGTAGAAAAGCGTCTCGGAATGCACTATAGGTCAAGCTTTGAGGCAGATGGGCTACAACAGTAGAATGCATTAGTTTCCTCTCCTGTCATCCAAAAACAGGAATCTGGAAGCTACAGTACATTAAGCACAAGCTCAATGAAACCATACAGCTGAAGATTTGAAAAAGCCAGGCGATGTTTTAATGTTTTAAAAACCTCCGGGAAAGTGTATGTAAATGGAAGTCGTTATAATGCGACCGTTTTATAGTTGCATATTTGAAATATTAATTGGCAAAATTCAACAACTGCCCCGGGTAAACTCCGTTTCAGTACAGAGAAACATGTCTGTTGTCGTTGCTCATATGCTTCCGATGCAGCAGATAAGAGATTGCTTTGTTTACTCCTTTAAGTAAGATACAAAACCATACTGTTGAGTTCTGTTAGAGAGAGTGGGAAGGTGACAACCGAATTTCTGAGCATTGTCAATTGAAACTGACCTATATGTCTGCCAAAGAGTCTCTGGAATGAGATGAGCAGCACATTCCCGGACATCAGAATTCCACAGTGGCATAGTCAGGACTCCGGTGGGAGTCAGGATTCAGTGCAGGGCCTGCTGGAGCCTGCCTCCTTCGTTCTGCACACATACAGATAAGCTCTTACACACTGTATAAGCACCACAGATCTTTATATTCCAGTAAAGAACACCTGCTTACAAAGAGGATATTGTAATAAAATAGCCAAACTGAGCAGTGCGTTTATAGTAAATTATAGAGCTACGGGAAACCTAGGCTGTGAGCCTAAACTCACATTAACTTGTTTGTCTGCCTGCCAGCTAAGGAAGGAAGACGTCTGTAGGCTAAACATTCTGTCAAAGGGATGTGCTGTAGAGTTCCTCTCACCTGAGAGGACACACTGCCATCTAGTGGTCATCACAGGTTGTGCATGTTTGTGCATCACCGTTGGTGTGGCCGTTAATGATCGGTGAACGTTTTCTCTGCGTCTCAGACACTTGAAATGGGTTCAGTTCAGGTCACTGTTCCGCATACCTTGGACTCAACGTTAGACGTTATTACACAGGAGAGGTTTCTCTTGTGTGAACTTGCCACTGCCAAAACGCCAATGAAAGGAATGTTATTAAGTCCTGAATATACAGTAAACATGTACTAAAGAGGTGTATTGTATGATAAGATCAGAGGATGAATAGGGACTCTCTCTTTTCTAAACCATCAGTCAGTTTCTTTTGCAATTGATCTGAAATATACCAAAGGTAAAAATCTCATTTCATGATCCAGATCTCATCTGGACTCATTGTAGCTCGCACCTGCCTGAGGTTTCGGTTCCACTCGTCTGCCCAGTCTTGTCTGTCTCCTTGTGTTTTTTCACACTTGCCTATGACAACATGCTGAAGTGTGTCTGCGAGAATTCAGTGCCAGATGTTCCGTAAGCCAGATGCACTACCTAAAGAAAACAATGCCAAGTCTCATAATGTTTTGATCAACAATCCAACACCAGAGGCTGTACAGTGAGCTTCCTGTGAATATTTTTTACCTCAGAAAATGGTATAATTAGCATGCGCTAACTGTTAACACAACATCCAGCTGAGATGTTAAGACCACATTCGATTTATATGAGAGAATTTGGCAAGCACAGAAAACTTCTCATTATCCCAGTTCAACTGTCTCCATGTGCTGACATTTATTGTAAGATAAAAATGTGTGTTGTAGTTGTTATCTAACATTAGCTAGCTGTAGCGTGTACAGTAGCTGTATTAAACATTAGCACATCTCTTCCATTAGCACATCTTTAACACAACTGAAGCAGAGAGCTCAGTTTATTGATTGTCATTAATTGTACATTGAAATGTAAGCTAAAACAACTGCTTGATGATTTGACTACCTTGAAAGCATGGTATTTTTGTTTGACAGCTACAATGAAAGTCATGCTAGTTGCTGGAGATAAGGTTTGAGTGGAGAAATTGAGGCTGACAGAAAGAATCCTGAAATGATCACTCAGTGGTTGATGCGAACGTTTTTCCTAGTCAGCAGGTGGTAATTATAGTTACCACGACTTGATGTGAATGCAACCTAATTATTTTCCGTGTCTGTGTGTTCATTCATCATTGTGTCATTCATCTTCAGTAAGCACTTTATCCTGGTCAGAGTCACAGGGGATCCCGAGCCTATCCCGCGAACGCTGAGTGTGTGGTGGGAATACATCCTAGATGGGACATTGATCCATTTCAGGGGAACCATGCACATGCAGTACATTCATACACTCATTCACACCTAAGGCTAGCCAACCTACCACTCCACCAACATATTTTTGTCGTGGTAGGTGGAAACAAGGCTCTCCTAAACAGCTATAAATGTAGCCATTATCAGGAAGTATACTTTATGAGATGTGACTGTAGAAACTCCAGTTTGTGCATTATTATTAGTTTAAGAAAAAATATGCTGAGCTTTTCAGAACTGTTATGGTGTGTAGCAAGGCAGAACAGTCAATACTAGCCTGAAATGAATTGGGCTAGTTAAGAGGCATTTATTTTCCTTCATGATATTCATCAAGTTAATGATCCTTGTAATGAGACCAGCTCTCCGTATTTACCCAGTGCTGCTCCAGAGGCTTCCTGAGTGTCATTGGAAAGCCAATCCAGCAGGTGGGGTGCATGTATCAATGAGAGATTCTCCACAGCAGGACTTTTACAGATTTTTTTTTTTTTATTACTGCTATGAGTGCTTAACAACACAAACAAAGTCATTTTGAGGTCGAGTAAACTTTTCTAGAGCATGATCCGTAAACCTTGCCCACATACACACAAATAGACACGCACACACCTACATACTGTAAAACCTCCCACGTGAAAGAGAGACGCAATGCCAGTGAAGAGAAGGGAGGCAAAATCAACCGGCTTAATCCAGTGAGTGCGTTATTGATTCTGTATCTTGTTTAGTGTTCATGTGAAAGCCCACTGTGTACTGTGGTATTACGAGATAAGGCGCCTTGTGCCAGATGAGTGATACCCAGAAGTCTGGATTCTTCACAGGAGGTGAGCTGGGTCACACTAATATGATCTATTTTTTATTCAACCAGGACAGGACGATGCCAGTGCTAAGTGGGAGTCCCATCTGGTGGCTGGTGGGCAGACGCCCATGATTAATGGATTATAATGATGCACATATCATCCACATTTTCACCCTGTCTACTGTCCTACCTCTGTATTACTCAGCTTGGCTCTTTAGTGTCTGCCCCCCCTCCTCTCCCACCATTCTTGGCTCCTTTGTTGGGTTGTGTGTGGTACACTCTGGGGGAACCGGGTCAGCAGGGTAGAGGTCTCCATTAGCCAGAGATGATGGGCTTCAGGCTGCAGGCAGGCGTAAGGGGAATTGCGCTAACAGCCTCAGATACATACAGACGCCCACCCTTTCTTCATCCACCCTTCCCCCTTCTGACAATGAGCACACTCTTCAAACCACAAACCCACTGCCCCTTCCTGGTCCTGTAACAAAATCCTTGGTAACAGCAGAGCAAGGCAGATTAGGTCAGAACTTCATTAGCCCTTGGCATTGGCTCATTAGCCAAGAGCACTACTCAATACCTCCTCACTCCGGCACAAATGAATAGAAACACGTACCATTTTACCGCCAGCCTTTGTCATAATTGTGCAACTGAGTGAAAGACAGCACTTCAAGACCATTTAAAATCTGCAGTGAAAAACCGACACAAAATCACGCTGAGCTGCTACACCTATCAGGATCTTTTCCCATCATCTTCTTTACAAGCCCAATCACGGCACTGATGCTGATTAATTCAGATGTTGACATGTTTTGGGCTGTCATGCTGAGTTACTGAACGATGCCAAGAATACCCCCCTTTTGTCAGTGCAGAGAATAGATGGGGAACATACGGTAGATATGATTGTTCATGAGCACGGAATGGCTTTGCACTAATGGAATGATTCTCATAAATCTGATAGCAGAAGCACTAACATGACATTAGTAACATTAAACAGGTGCTAGATTTGTTTCTTGTAGAAGCACAGGACTGGATCCAAAACATGCCTTGTACAGGAATGACCGTTTATTTGGGTAATTGCTTCACACCATCATTGGTTAAAGCCAATGGGTTTCAGGTCTGTGTTTATTTTGAAATGATGGACTTGTTGGAATATGAATAGATTCTAAACAGATATGAGTAGGAGGTGCACTCCAGTTTTTGCCCAGGATGATTCACAGGACATCCATCCACCCATTTATTTTCTGTACTGCTTATCATACACAGGGTTGCTGGGAGCCTGAAGCCTATCCCAGGGGACTCAGGGCACGAGGCAGGAGACAGGGTGCCAACCCATCACAGAACACAACTGCACACACACTCACAGACCCATTCGCACACTACGGAGAATTTAGAGATGCCAATCAACCTATAGCGCATGTCTTTGGACCTGAGGAGGAAACTGGAGTATCCAGAGGAAACACTGCATAAACACCCAACGAGTCAAACCCCCTATCCTGGAGGTGCGACGCAAACATGCTAACCATGCTAACCACTTATCAACCGTGCCCCCTCACAGGACCTCAGGTTGAGCATATTGGTGTACATCAGGACTGGGATCCCAATGGACACAACAAAAAAGTCATTGAGCAGGAAGATTTTACTTTCATGCAGACACAGTTGATCAGTCAGATATAAGGCTGGAAACACAAACTAATACCACTTTCATTAACATGAACGTACAGTGTTCATTCATTCATCCTTAGTAACTGCCTAGTCAGGATCACACACTGTAAATTAGACTATTAGCTTGTTTGTACTTTGGGAAAATAAATTCAATAGAACGTTTTGCAGGCAGGCACAAACATAAAGAGTAACATTTAAAAACCAGTCCTGTGCAGATCTCACATTGAGAGCAATTAATATGAACTCGAGTGATGTAGCTGAGGTTGAGAAACTGTCCGAGCCAGAATTCACATGCCATGGCTAGTTCCCCTGGTGTTTTTCAGTGTTTCCGGGTGCGTAGTGGTAGAGTTAATATTTATTTCAAAATAAAGCTCTAAATAAATGTTTAGAAGCTCCATATAGATAGGATCATTGCCTTACACTCTTAGTGGAGACACAAACATGACAAATCACTTTTCTTTAGTTTTGCTGCATGCCATACTTGAAATCTGCAGGTTTCACACAATATTTCTTCGCCAGCACAATCTTGCTACAGTTTAAATGAAGACACAATCCATGCTACAGCAAATTAGATCAGTTGGTTAGGGATTTTTGTTTCTTTATTTCTGTGTACTTTATGAATTGTTCCTTGAGGCACATCGGTACTCATTTCAAAACTGATTATTGCTCACTAATTGAGATAAACACATTCCAGCTGAACCTGAACAAAAGATTTCCACTGTTAATTCCAATTTCCAAATCCTTAATAGAATAAAATATAACTAGACAATATTATCAGATGCTCTTGACAATTACGCACACTCTAGGCTAAAATGATTGCATGCTCAGCATGCACTGCTCGTTTGAGGAAAGCCTATTAAAGCACCATTACTTTATATTTCACATGTCTTGGAAAAGGCAAGAATGGACCCAGAGAAAAGAAGAGCCAAGGGGTTTGCGGTTTTGTCCATTAAGAAGCGGTACGTTTGGGCAGAGATGGCGTGCACAGTGTGGTGTGTGCATTTGGTGGAGGTGTGTGTCAGGGACTGATGGAGGTAATTGGTGCTCTTGGCTGCACTGTCACGTAGTTGTATATTTGGTGTACAGAAGTTTGAGGTGGGACTCGCACTGTATAGACTGTTTGAGGATCAGAGAGAGAGAGAGATTGCTGCTCATCAACACAACACATTAAACATTTAGCCTAACCTATAAAGGGTGGCTGCCCTCATTATTGCTGCCATCGCCAGCCTGTCTCATTTGCCTCGATTGCTGAAGAATCAGATTGCTGTAATGACAGAGATTTGTGCTCATTGCAAGACCTCACATCAGCGTTTTCTCTCTGCCTGTCTGTTCCCATTTTCATAACTCTGTTATGTGATAGAAGCTTGTAAGGCTTCTATTTATCCGAAGCCTGCGGAGAGCGTGGTTGTTAGTGCAGAAACTACAGAATCTCAGATGCCTAACAAAGCAGGAGTCATGCTCGAATGATTGATCATCTGTCACTGTGTTGGATAGGCTTATAAATATTGTCTTAGACAAGATTTGTTTACATGTAGCAGTATTTATATAGACATACTGCACTGCATTTGCGTTGTGTATATTTTAACATGTTTATATCAGCACACTAACATTAAAATTCATGAAACGATAAAAAATGAGACAGTGTAGGCTTACACTGACTACATTTACACATTATTGTAGCCCATTTGTCTTATTCATAGCTAATTGTAATGAGTAGCCCTACCACCCTGAAGGTCACATTGATCATACTTAAGCAGTATTATACCACATTGGTGTGGAACGCTTGATTCTGATTGGTCAGAAGGTGTTGATTAATTTTCTGTAACAGAATCACTGAGAGTAGTGCCAGCTAAAAGAAAGTCACACATTTATACAGTATTAATGCACTCCTTCGAATATGTCATAGTTTCTAGAGTAACAGCTCAAATTGTTGAGTTTTTCTGTGAAGAGATATGTATTTAGCTATTTTGGAAGGAGTCAGTTATAATTTTTGCCTAGTTTACACCTTTAGCTGCGTTCACACCATATCGTAATTACGTAAATTCCGACTTGTAAAAATCATTTACTTCCTCGTAGAACTTGTACAAGCCCTAGCTAAGCTACCACTGTTGGGCCCTTGAGCAAGGCCCTTAACCCTCAATTGCTCAGCTGTATAAATGAGATAAATGTCAGTCACTCTGGATAAGGGCGTCTGCCAAGTGCCATAAATGTAAATGTAAAATGCAACATAAAATATATGTACCTAGCACGGAGCTGGATAACCATCTAATGTCTAATGTTGCATAATCCCAAGTCCGAGGACATGAACAGGTCCGAGTAAAATGTCCTGGTTGTCATCAAGTAATTATGTTGCCTTTTATAAACACAGGCTAAATTTGTAATTGTCTTGACTTGGCAAGCATAACATGGAAGGTAGGAAAAATACAAGACCTTGGAATAAGGTTCTACCTGCCTTTGAGTAGGAAATTAGTTTGATGCTGTGAATATGATACTTACATGCCACTGAATAAATGAGGTTTTGCACCAAAAATAAAAGTATAAAAGATGTAATGTTAAGGCTCCGATGTTTATGGCTCAATATTTTAAAAGTGCAGATTTAGCCAGCTCGAGCCTTACAGTTTTTCTGAGGTCTTCCTATAGTAATTCAACCTATTAACAAACAACTTTATAACAAATACCTGAAATAATTACATTCCCACTTTGCGCCTACTTTGCTCCAGACAGCTGCAATTGGCCATTTGTCACGTCTTATATAAGTGTCAGCATTGCTCTTCAGCCTGTTAAAGAAACGCCTCACTCTAAGCCGATGTGATTTGTGTTAGCTGAGTAGAGCCTAATTGCACAACCCCATTACGTCTTTGATCAGTACAAACATGTCACGCAGGCCAGAATATGAATATTTACACTTAGTCGCAGGGCAATAACTGTAATTGTGCACAATAACCACCAGCTGGATGGAGTGTGAACCATAAAAAGAGTTAACTACGCCCATAATATGTAATAATAACATATTTTCCACCATAATTCCTCAGAATGGAACTGAGGTTTTAATTGACACACTGACACAGGCGTTTCAAAGTGTGAATAAAATGGAATGAACCGGCTGTGTTGGGTGAACCTTATTAACATCCTTAGTTGTGTGATTATGGATTTTACCTGTCAAAATGATGGAAAAGATATTGAATTAATCAACAGTGCTTTCAAAATTCCTTATACCACAGTGCTGTTGATTGCTTAAATCTGATTGGTCAGAAGGTGTCGATTAGTTTTCTATAACTACACCACTCAGACACTTCCAGCTGTGAGGTTTATATTTAATGCGTTTGTTCTAATACCTTATTGTTGCTATAGTATCAACTTACACAGGAACAGGATGTGCTGAAGCTTTCTGCAAGGAGATTTTTTGGAAGGAGTCTCCAGTGTCAGTGCTTTGCAGTCAGAGGTAAAGCTGTAAGTCTTTACCTGCCTCCATCTCGGAGGGGTTTGTGTTAATTTGTGTTGTTTTGTTTGTTGGTTTGTTTGTTTTTAAATAAGAGAAGTAAGAGAAAAGTAGAGGCTGGTGAGGGAATGGCTATAGCTGTTATAAATGGATAAAACATATGAAATGTTGTTCTTTAATTAATAAAAATACAATAATGGTTGGCAAGTTCATATGGTGTAAGAGGAATAAAACTCCTTGGGATGTGCTATTATAACAGAATAATAAACACCAAGGGTGGCAATGTCCAGATGCGAATCACAACACCTTGTTGTTGATCAATTTTCCTATAAGTTCCAAACACCATTATGTTTTATTCCTTACTTAATTGACCAAAAAATGTGGTCGTTGTAATTTCTAGGTCTGTGTGGAGTGTGCGTGTTTATTCCTTCAAAAACCGAGAAGAAACCATTATTCATTTCCACCTTATTCATCCATAAGGCCTGCAATCACTCTTTCAAATGGCTTCAATTTGAGGAAATCCAAGCATTCTTACTGCCATATTGATCATACTTGAAGGCTTGATCTGACAATGTGCCCTGCCTTGTCTATAGCCTCTGGTCAGATATTAAGCTCTGATCACTCATCATCTCATGGCATTCCATGCCCTCTTCCTTTTGAAATATATTTCTATCCTTCAGGATTTTACCTCACAGTACTCAAGCACCTTCTTGCCATAGTTCATTATTTAGCCATTTCTATTGTCATCTTCGAGTATTGTCAGTGAAAGTGCAGTTAAAATCCAAATTAATAGACTCTTTGACCACTGGAACAAAAATACCCGTATGACCATGAAAAAAAGCAGGAAATGGCAAACGAAAGATAGAGGATAAGTGAAACAAAAGGCCTCAACAGGCAGGCCAAAAGCAAGCGAGGTCGAACCTCGCTTCCACAGTCCATCACCTCCATTATGTATGAATGGCCCGATGAAAATTGATTTCCTACTGAATTATTCCAAGCCCTCAGCTTCTTACGAGACAATAACCCCTGCCAAAGTGCCAAGTTCCTCAGTGGGATGAGTTCATTTGTCCATTTTGATATTTTCTTTCATTCCAGCTCTATTTTTCTCGCTTTCCAGTGTCCACTGCTGTGACTCACTTGAACTAACAATTAGAGGTTTGATCGATAGAAGTGAAAACGATATGTGATGGATGTGGGAGGGGTGGAACGATGAAATACGATGGACGGAGCAGGTCTTTTATTGTCAGAGGAAGGGAGGAGGAAATAAACGTGCTTGCTGAGTGAGTGGAGGCAAGTTGTGTTGGGCAGATTTTATTTAAGCAGGATTTTATTTGCAGAAGCATGGTGAAGAAAAAGAGCTAGAGAGAGAGAGACAGGTCAGAGCTGGCGCTCCATTTAGCTCATTTCGATTGGCTCAGTTCAGGATGGAATTCATGTCCTCGTCGCTGTCAGTCTCTGCCAACACCTGGCAGTTCAACGCCTTCTACCAATGGACAAACACTGTCCCAGTGGGGCCTGCTCACGCCATGTTTTTGCTCTGTCTGGATCACACCCTAGCTCCGTCTCGATCTCTCTCTCACCCTCTAGCGTGGTGAGCATAGTGGATGATTGATTTTGGCTCGTCCAGACCCGCCTCGAGATGTATCCTCAATGGGGTCCACAGTCTGTGGTCAGCTTGTACAATTGGAGAAGGACTGCTCCCCATGGGTTTTCTCATGATATACACAGACACACAAAGAGTCTCCAGCAGTGGACAAAGCAGCTGTGGCTGATGACTACACACCTCAGTTTTTCCTCTGGTACACCCTGATACTCTATTTTGCACAGAATTTTCAGCCATGATCCTCTCTACTTTGGGCTTTGGACTTTTCCCTCTTTCACCATTATTCTCTCCTTATTCCATCCTCTGCATCTCCTACTTATACTTTTACTTTTCCATTCTCTGTTCTTCTTTCTCGATAATTTAACACAGTACTATTACTTCTCTTATTTCCTTTCCTGGACTCCTCAATAGATAGCCATATGCTGTTCCTGTTCCTCCATCTGTCCCCTTGTGGACCTCCAGATCACCAGATATACATACAGACGACCTGCACTCCTCTTTCCTCCATCTACGTGGGTGGCTGTGGCTCAGGTGCTAGAGTAGGTTGTCCACTAATCATAGGGTTGGTGGTTCGATTCGCGGCCCACATGGCTCCACATGCCGAATTGTCCTTGGGCAAGACCCCCAAATGAACCCCAAGTTGCTCCCGATGGCAAGTTAGCGCCTTGTATGGCAGCTCTGCAACCATTGGTGTGTGAGTGTGTGTGTGTGAATGGGTGAATGAGACACAGTGTAAAGCACTTTGGATACAAATGTTATAAGTGCAGACCATCTACAAACCTCTCTGTTTCTCTCGTCGTTCTGTCAGTGAATTCATATCGCAAACGGAAAACAAGTCACATCCGTGTGCCGACACAGTCACTGAAGCACATCATGGCAATTCAGTTGCATGTCTAAACCCATGAAATTTAGCAGGTGAAATCTGAAATCCAATCTGATTTCGCCCAGCTGTCTAAATTGTGTTCTCTTCAGCCGCCTCCACTCGCTTTCCCTCTTTGCTTTCTTTCTCTACCCATCTGATTTGGGATTCAAGAGCGTAATCCCAAATCACATCCATTTGTTTTCTTCTCCCCAGCGTTAATCAGCGTTAATCACCTCATCATTTGCTCAAATGGCCTGGTTAGTACAAAATGTAATTCAGACTGGAGTTGAAAAGCTCCCTTTTAAAAAGACGGATGCATTTTATTAGGGTTTTGTTGTTGTTGTTGTACTCGTTGATACCAGTACTTATACTAATACTGAAATGATTAACTTACTTAATATTAAAGAAGATGGAACATGGAACATGTTATTTAGCTCTGTTCATGTTGATTGCTACTGTTTGTTTTGTCGGTTTGTTAAGATGTTATGGTGTTTAAATGCAACACCTGAGCATGCAGAGCAGTATCAGTAAGCGTGGTCGTTGCATGTCGTTAGTGCTCGCAGAACTGAAGTGCTCTTGTGTTAAAGACACTGTTTAGACTCCTTAAAATGTTTTATCAGCTTACTTGTAATGTAGGAAGATGCTGTAGTAGGTCGTCTTGATATTTTTGCAGAGCAGTTTGCTTTGCTGTGATTATTAATCATGAAACAATTCCAGATCGCTCTCATTTCTTGTATTACAAGTTCAATTAAATGAGCATAGTATTGGACCTATACCTAATACCAATATGAGTATTACTGCATTGGTATCTTTTATGCGTTACTTGAAGGAAAAGATCTAATATGTACAGACATTTTGAATATAAAATTTCCCTGCTTGTCTAGATGCAGTAAATGGTAAGACTGTATTTTGGACTAACACATTGGGGTTAAAGAGGGGAACATAGCTGTAATTGAAAAAACTGAGGCATTTGAACTCACTCTAATTTATAGATGAACATAATGATCTCATCCTTCACTTGGCTGTGTAATAAGCCTAATGAGCTCATTCAGCGCTGGCCGATCAATGCCAATCCATTCTCTTACCTTTTGTTGGGCAGTGAATTACATTTGTGCATTTTTCCTACAGTAATAAAATCATATAGTGTGTTTAGATGTGGGGCTCTGTAGAGGATCATGTTACTGAAGCTCTCTAGAGAACCATAACATATCGGAGTAGCTTGTTGCTTGTCAAGGACAGTCACATGACTATGGTAGGCTCCATGTGAGTACCAGGAGAGATGTGAGGCCTGGGTCAGATGACCAAACTTGAGGTTGTCAGGAGGAAAATTGCGACAGGAAAAAGGAGGAGAGGAACAAATTGGCAGAGAGAGAATGTGACTGTAAATTGCGAATGTCTGAAGAGTTTGGCCTGGAGAAATAAAATGAATAAATAAAAATAAAAACAAGATGATACAGTTGTGGCTCTGGGGTTGATGTTGTGATCCATGGAGCTGCTCTTGGCCCTTTGAGTAAAGCATTTAACCCTCTGTGATTGCATTGAATGTATTTATCTCTGCCGAACGAATAAATGTAAATGTGTCAAGATGGTGTCGCAGATTGATGGAAAAAAATAAAAAAGTACTGTGTATTTTTAGGTGAAAAGATGTCTTCAGGTATTGAGGCGACCATACAGGAGTCACTCTACTGACCTAAACCTCACGGGTTATTCTAAAGAAGCAAAACTCCAATTCCATTGCAGTTAAATAGCTGCTTTATCTCTCTGTATACCATCCATGTGTGCACAGAACTGTGAAAGAGCTGCAAATGTGAAAGCAGCCCAGATTGAGCTGCTGCCATAGCGCCTGCACCGACCCAATCTGATTTCTGATCAGAGCTGTGAAACGAACACAGACATATGGAGGGAAAAACAAATTGAAGGCACGGAGTCAGTAGTGTTGTTCGGAGAAGGAAGCAGCACTGTCCTCACTTCCAGCTTGATATATGCAGGATGAGATGGAGGCAGCTGGGAAGTGTCAACTTCGAACAGGCCTGGGATTGTGGAGTCCATGCACGTCTGCTGCTGCTGCTGCGTGATGCAGAACTGGTGCTAGAGGTTGTTGAGGTTAACATTTTAACATCAGTCCACCAAAGGCTGCAGTCTGTACAGTCTGTAAGTTACACATGGGAGCCAGTGTCAGTAGGATATATTAAGACAGTTTATTTGGGCTTTTACAACCAATATGGCCAGAATCCACAGTAGGGTTGTATCGTTGGTAGAAATGGGCCAGCATTTATAAAGTAAAATGTTGTTCTTAAGCAGCAAAAGTTTTCAGGAATCTTGAAATGTACTCATGTTCAACAACATCCATTTTCTGTACCACCTATCTTGCACAGCTTGTGGTGGGGCCAGCCCATCCAGGGTGTTCCCGCCTTGTGCCCCGACTTCCCTGGGATAGGCTCCAACCTCTCCATGAATAAATCATTGGCACCCCTACAATTGATGTTCTGTGAAGCTTCTTCCTATAGGGTCTAGGTTCAAGCTATGTTATATTCTCAGGTTTCAAAAACTGACATAATCAGTACCAAACACTGATTCTTGACCCACCACCATTTCTGTGTTAGTTTGGATGTATATTTGGGGTCGTGATTTTCTTTAAAGCTTCCTGGTAGAGGCAGCCTAGTTTTCGCTTAAAATATCTTGCCATAAGGATTAATAATACCACCAATCTTCACAAACAAAACCCATATACCACTAGTCCCAAAACCACCTTCAAGAATAATGATATGCTCCTGAGTGACGCTGCAGAAAAGCATTCACCCTATTGTCAGGATGCCACAACCAAGGGAGCAAAATTGGCAGTGCTGTCTTGGTGGGAGCGATGGCATACCATCACTCACAGCAACACTAACCAGTCATGGATGTCTGTTAGCTCATTTCTGTGGAAAGGGTAGGGTAGTGCTTTTCGATGAATGGGTTATGCTGCATGAACAGCAGTTTCAAATGAGATGGTTGTTTGGCTTCATGTACTGGAGGAAACATGTTAGCCTACACCCTCTCTGATTGGTAGCTGTTGTAAGATAGAGGAGAGCTAACTGGGGGTGGGAATTGGCAGGTGACCAAATCAGGAAGAAAAATGAGGGAAAATATTTTTTTGATGGTGCTCATGACCAAAAAGTTGGTTTCATCTGAGTATGATAAAGAGTTCTGGTTTTTGACGGAGTTACTCTCTGGAAGGGATGTTTCTGTGCAACCCATCAACCCAAACATCTTGTTTTTATGGAGGTGGTTTCCTTTTTGTCTTTCTCACCATCCTCCTCAGTCACTGTTATCACCCTGGTTTTGCTTAATGGTATATTCATGTCCATTACCTGACCTGTGCCGATCAAGAAATATCACTTCTGTGGTATTCATGGTGATTAATTCCAAATGGGAGTTTACACATCCCTATTGGATTGAAAGTGCCAATAAGTCTGGATTGCCAATAATTCTAATGCTGTACATTTCACATTGTTTTAATTATTGTTGTAATTGTAATTGTTGTAAAAAAGAGACAAAGTTGTGGAACTACTGGGAATAATGTATCACATAAATAATATGCATGACCTTGATGTCCTTAATCCTGTTTGTGTCTGTCTCACCACAGCTATCTGAGAGTCCTTGCCCAAACTGAGCATGTCGTTATTTTTGTTCTGTCTCTTCATTTGCTTCATTTATCAATGTCAGAGTGAATTATACATGAGCTTGCTGTCACGTTTATCCAGGGCAGTTAATACTACAGAGCCTTTTTCTTCCTCTTCCACTCCAAACACCCCCCCCCCCCCCCCCTTTTTGTGTCAGGCAATTTGATCTTAGTGCGTTTTTGGACTTTTCTCAGAAATGGTTTAATAACTGCTCTCTTGAATGCCAAGAGAGAAAGATGAAGAATGGTTTGCAACTGAATAAAAACTATTGCCCATCATCGCACCAGGCAGCCTCACTTACGATGCAGATGTTTTCCCCCATTAGTGACTGCGAATAGTTTGTTGAAAATAGGTGTTGTTGTCTTTTAGTTGTCAGACTCCAGCGTAATAGTATAACTGGAATGCCTGTGCAGTTTTCTCTTCAAATGTAGTAAAATGACAGACATAGATTGCTGTTAGTCATTTGCTGCGGGGCTGAAAAGCAACGTCGCTTGGCCTTAGGTTGCTGAATTGGATTCATCACTCTCTATCTAAAGCAATGGGGTAGCCAACTTTGGTAGTGAAAAAGAGAAAGCTCTTTTATATTGCATCTGGGTCTTGTGGGATTTGAAGACCCGGTTAGCGGTAACAGATGACTGAATAGGGGAGCCAGACTGCTCAGGCTGATAAGGTCTTTCTCTGTAAGAAGCATGCCGCAAGACCAGAAATATCACAGGTTCATTTCAAGCAGCCCTCAAAAAGTATACTGGCATCACCTCATCCTGTGAGTGCTTTCATTTCACTGTGCAGAAGGGTATCCTCAAAAAAAAAAAAACTTGCAGAAACCTCACAGTATCAACAATACACTTTTCTTCTGAGGTTGTATTTCTTTTCCTAGGCATATTTAAGCTCTTGAGAGGGATTTTTTGGAATTGAGAAAGGAGAGAGAGTAGGCATTCTGTTTCGAAATGAGAGGAATCTGTTGCCATCTTCCTGGGTTGCTGGCTCTGGTTCTTCTCTAGGCACTAGTCTCTTGTTTGAGCGGATGGAACAAGGTTGTTTCCATGCATCTGTGGAACACCTGTGACAACACGAGCCGTCACACTCCGGCTGTGCCTGCACCAGCTCATGTGTTGTTTTTTTTCTTTCTTCCTCCAGTAATTGTTGTGAAACCAATGGCCTTTACCATTTCCCAGTCTTCATCCTCAATTTACCCAAGACCCTTTTTCCTGATTACAGCTATACAGCTGCACGAAACTTTGCCTAAATTTGACGAGCATCTTTGAAACACGTCTGATTGATGCAAAAGACTTGAAAAGACTTCTTTATGCAAGGCAGTGCGTAAGGCTCTTCATTTGAAATCTAAAAAAGTTTGAAGTTTTATTCAATGAAAAGCCTGGTGAAAAGATGACGATGTGCGCCAATTAGGACTGCCTTTTGCCCTCTATCCTAAAGGATCTGCCAGGACAGAGAATGAGTTATGCAAGCGAATGGCAGAGAGAGAAAATGAAAGCTTGAGAGAGCAAGAGAAAGAGTTCATTACTGTAAATGCAAATGAAATGTTCCCTGCGTATAATAGCTTGTCACTGTCAGCTTTGATAAAAGAAGAGGCTTAGTTGCAAGTGTGGGTTCTCACATTTTGCCACGCGTGCGCGTGTGTGTGTGTGTGTGTTTGAGCGTGAGAGAGAGAGGACTGTGAACTGCAAAATAATAATAATAAAAAAAAGTCTTGTTGGGTTGAAGTACCACTCCCAATAATCGCTATGCTGTTTCATCTCTTGATATTTTTTTTTCTTTTTTCGGTTTAAGCTGTAGGTGGAATAGTTTCCATTTGGCCTTTTAGAATGTTTGCTGCTGTAAAATGGGTTCCTGTTTTCTGACCCAGGTAACCTATTAACCTCTCTTTCATTTTTGCTGAGGTTAATTGCTTGAAGTGAATTTGTGTAATGCTATTGATACTAGTGGCAGAAAATAAAACATCGATTTCTCTAGCTTAGATCTGTGGATAAATGCACTGCAGTGAGAGAGCAGCAGTCTTCTGTGAGAAAGGGGTGGACAAACCAGGATCCCGGATGCCCGGGACAGTTTTTATGTCATCTTATATTCGTAGTTGCATGTTTGGAAATAGGTTCAAAACAATAGTTTTCATTTGGTATGTAGCTATGGCCATCTTAATGCGCTGTACAGTCGATGATGCACCTAGAACTATGTGTACACCCCTGACTCTTGCCACCACACACACACACACACACACACACACACACATATATATATATATATATATATATATATATATATATATATATATATATATATATATGACTGGGCAGATTAATTGACATGAACAGTTTCAGATCTTTTGGACACCAGGTAACTTTCGGCACAAAGTTGTCATATAACTCTCCTGCTAGCACAATAGGCACAGTACGTTAGGTTGCAGTTAAATATATTAAGAGAAATAAAGACATGGAGATATTTTACATGCAATTCCAGGGCGGAACATCACAGCTCAAAACCAACTTGCTGTCGACTTTTTTCGAGAATGTAAACATGATGGGATACATTAGAGACTATGTTAGAAAATGATGATGATGAAGATCACATGTATGTTTGTTTCCCATATTCTTTATTAATTTACTTAACTATCTAACTAATTTCACTATTGTTAATATTACATTAGCTACCACTTTCTAGCCTAGTCTTCAAAATATGGGCCTAGGCAAAACTGTTGACCATTTGTGACCATTTTCAGAGGAAATATTTCAGTGGCATTCCTAATAAATGTAGCTAATTGATGTTAACTATATACTGTACTGTATATGACCTATATATGTTAGCTAAGTTGAACATATATTGATAAATTTGATTCCATGTTAATGATCGCAGAACATCCTCCGTTTAACTTGACAGAAAGCGAGGGCACATGCGCAAGTCAAGACCATGTGACATTAGGGGAGGGGGTGGGGCTTCGAGGCCATGTCTGTTTATATCTGAGCGCTGAAATTCATATTGCTGAACTTTTATTATAAAAATAAACATGAAAATGTACTGTACGTTTTAAAAATTATATATATATATATATATATATATATATATATATATATATATATATATATATATATATAAACTATTATTAAATATTAAAGTAAATAAAAGATATACATCTAAACTGAACCAAAAAAGTAACACTCCAAATAACAAATAAATATAAAAAACACTTAAAATAGCACAACAAAATTTGTCAGTGATGGTTTTTATTTCTCCTCTAGAGGCCGCTCTTGTACAGTATAATAATGACAGCAGACCCTTCTCAGCTGCTTCTGCAATGGACGCAACCGGGAAAAACTATCAGTGTGGATTTTGGCCAATAACCGATAGTTCCAGAAATCGGTCAACCTCTAGTGAAATGTTTTGAAGAAATGCTGAGAAGGCTATGAGAAGTTGACTATGCAAGAATGAATACACAGAATAACACTTGACCCGCTTATGAAAACAAATTCAACACAACGCAGTACGACGTTTCTTCTCATGTGTTCTAGTCAGGTTACATCTCATGATCACCTCAGCTGGATTCTGATGCTTGTCCAGTTCTTTAGATGCAAGCATGTCACCTGAATTCACATCACCCCTGTCTGACATTGATGCCAGGTATAATGAAGCCAACTGTCAAGCATGGTGTGGATACACACTCACTCCACACTCGGACTGCAGCGGTGAACTGAAATTGCAGCCCAAACCCCTCCGCCCTCTCTACAAGGGCTATTAAAGAAAGCAGTGCTTAATAGAATCAAAATAAAGAATGAACAAACAGCAGGGGCGCTGGTGTGTGAAGAGTGTTAAATGCAGCAATCATTACAGTTGTTATGGAGAGAGGGATGGAGTAAGCGAGGGATAGTGTGAGGGAAAGCAGCATTCTAATGAATGAGAAGTTAGGGTTGCTGGATCGTTCTTTATTAATAACCAGTGCTTGGCACACTCTCACAGCCACACTCCGGCCCATGGCCAGTGGCAGCCATGCCACTCTACACCGTGAACAGGTGGCTCCTGGGCACAGGGATAATGAACCACTCCATCTAGGACAGAGGATCCAGCTGTGGATCTTTCTCCTCTCCACCCCCTCTGTTTGGAGGCAGGTGCACACCTGCAGGGCATTCTGGGGAAAGTAGAGGATGCAGAATGCAGTTTTGATTCTATCAGTTTAGATCTACAGGGAGGTCCATCTGTCTCAAAGTGACTATCCTCTATCAAAATCGATATGGAGGTTGTCCTAAATGCGAACCAGGTTATGGGTGATGACTGAATGGTGGCTCATTGGTGACACATCAGGGCACATTTCCAAGATCACACACAAGAGGTGAAGCAGCCTTTGATCAGACAGATATTGGAGCCAGAACATAGGATTCAAGGGTAATCTGCTCTGACAAGCGTGAAAGTGGATAAGGAACAGGTTCAAATTCTTACCTACAGACCTTTTTGGATATATTAACAGAATGATCCCAGAAAGTTGCATCTCGCTCGGTGACTTTGATAAACAGGACCGAATCCAATAGAACCAGCATGAGATCTGGATGATACTTTAAGCCAGCAATGCAGCTTACGTACATATTTATAGAAGTGGATTTCAGCTTGGATTACACACAAGCCATTAAAATGAAAGTTGTGAAAGAAAAAGTCTATTTCAGTATTAGGAGAAATGAAATGCATCGAAACCCTGGCCACACCTGAACACATTGAAGTGAATTATGATTCTTTAGACATATTCATGGCAGCTGTATCTGTCTTCCTGTTTATCACAATCGGAAGAAGCATATAGAAATAAGAGTTCCAACATCCATTTTCCATACCGCTTATCCCAGGGAACTCGAGGCACAAGGTGGGGGACATCCTGGACGGGTGCCGACCCATCGCAGGGCACAATCACGCACACCTTCACCCATTATGGACAATTTGGAAATGCCAATCAGGCTACAGTGCATGCTTTTGGACTAGGGGAGGAAACCAGAGTACCTGGAGGAAAACTCAGAAGCACAGGGAGAACATGCAAGCTCCATGCCCATAGGGCGGAGGTGGGATTTGAACCCAAACCCCGGAGGTGTGAGGCAAGCGTGCTAACCACTCAGGCCATGCAGTTTTTAGGAAATAATCCATACTGGAGTGGTGTGACACAACCCGGCGTGAAGCCATACAAAGTGGATTACTGTTGTATAACAGCACAACCCGAAGTGTGTTATTCCACTTATACCACAGAGATTTGCCAAAGATTACACTTATTCTTTCATGAATGAACAACACATCATGCTTTTTAACTGCTTATACTTACATTTAATGTTATGGAACGTCCACAAGACACATTAGTTCATGTTACTGCTTACATTATAGCCTCCAGCCTCTCCTTGTGTTCCCTCCCATGATGTTACATAGGGAAAGAAATATGCAGCGTGTCACGTGACTGAGGAACCAGAAAACGTAAACCTGACTTAATGTTAGGAAACGCTGACACTCCCTTCCATGGAATGTGTATGGAAGGAATGGACTCCTTCCATACACAAAATTTCACCATATCAACAATGACTACGTTTACATGGACAGCAGTAATCTAATTATTGACCTTAATCTGAGTAAGATAATAATGTGATTAAGGTGTTTACATGAGTCGCTTTTAGAATACTCCTGTCATGTACCCGTTTTACATGTTTTAGAACATAATTAGATTAACAGCCCGCGTCATTACGTCACCGTGCCACGCCGTCCGACGTCCCTCCAGAATTTCACGTATCAACATACAGTTCGTCTTCGTTATGGTACCGTATACAGTTTTGGGTGTTTTTATTTATTTTTTTTACGAACGCTTTAAGTGCAGTTAATTATTTGTCATGCTGTACGTGCTAATAGACGACTGCTTGAAGCGGTGGGTGTGTCCCAAATCGCATAGTTACCGTCTATATAGTAGCCGAGATACGTGTATTTTTCCCCACTACAGGCCTATAGTAGGAAAGTATGCGATTCGGGACATAGCCGAACTCTCTTGTTCGCCGTAAAACGTAAAACTGCCGTGTGTGATCGTGTCCTGTCGCAAAATGCGGTGAAAACTCCCACACGACGTTCATAATGTGATTAATGTGTTTACATGTCACTACTACACGTCCATAATACGACTAAAACAGGAGTACTCCACCTGTCTTAATTCGATTATTGCTTACTTCGATTATGACCTTAATTAGATTACGGTAAGTAAAAATTGCTGTTTACATGGTAGTTTCTTAATTAGAGTATGGTCTTAATCAGATTAAGAGTGCATTATTGTTGTCCATGTAAATGCAGCTAATTATACCTTTTCTTGTTAAACATCAACAAAAACGTCTTATTAATTAGCCTTAGATTACATGGTGCATCTTCTATTCAAGTCCTTGCGTATGATCTGGTACTATAGGAATGCTAGTGTATTAGAACTAGTGCATTGATACGAATCTGTGATTTATGTTGCAGCCAGAAGTACATGTTCGGAATCGAGAACTCAAATGCACCGTGGTGCGAGTTGAAATAACAGCACAATAAAACAATGACACAACATGTTTTTCACAACATGTAGTTCAGGGCTTCCACAGGATTAGGACAAGATGATCAATGATCACTTTCAGGGATCCATCATCACAATGTGATGAGTACAAAGATGGCCGCTTATATCTTTGTTCACACACACACACACACACACACACACACACAAATGAAATTGCAACAACAACTCTATGAATCTCTCTCTTGCGCTTGTTTCCCTGTTTATCCCTCTCTCCTAATTTCTTTCACTTTCTTTCTCTGTTCCTCCCTCATTCTCTCTCTCTCTCTCTCTCTCATGCCAGAGAAGAAGTTGAATATTTTTTGGATAGCCAATAACACTTCCTTGCTTGCCAGTTTTCTAAAAGTACTGTTGATGAGGCACACTGGCCAACTAAGTTGTCAGAAGTTGGTGTGAATGTGGAGGTAGAAAAAAAAAATCAGCAACACCCACACACAGATCTGAGGGGTGAGATATTATCATTAATTCCACCCCCCCCCCCCCCCCCCAAAAAAAAATAAATAAAATAAAATAAATAAATAAATAAATAAAAAATAATGATAATTGTCGATGCTTACAGACAACATCTGTGTTCTCACATTTAGTTATACTGATGTCATTCTTGATCTTGATTTAAAATAATCAGTTCTCTAGCAGAGAGGGAGGGAGAGAGAGAGAGAGAGAGAGAGAGAGAGAGAGAGAGAGATGGGAAGGAAAAATCCCCACTTTTCCTCCAGCCTCTTCTCACTTTTGTAGCTTTTCTCAGTCCTCTTGTGAGCTGCGTGACAAAGCAGTGAAGTAAGGAGTTTCCAGCTGGAGCAACGTCTGGCTGGAGGTACGCTGAGCTAATTCTTGTGAAGATTATGCCTCTCCCCTCCCTTCCTCTCCATCATCTCCTCCTTGCCTGTCTTTGTCTGTCAGATTCGTCAGCCTGAGCTGAGGCGAGTAGTTAGGAAATCTGCTTGTAATCAAAGTGGCCTAATTTATTTGACGATGGGCCGCGCGTGGAGAAGACGATCAGGCCAACTGCTGTGCGGTAGAGCTGCGCAGAAGTGAAACTTCCAACATGTTTTTTTTTTTTTTTTTGCCCCTAGCTCTTTGAATTCGAGAAGAGACCGCAGGGAATTTCTGAGTCGGGAGTCGGCTGGGAGAATTCACGATGCGTCATTATCGCACATGTCCGCTGGGCTTGGATAATATGATGAGGAGTCAAAAAGATGTGTCTACTACTAAGAAAGTCATTCATGAAGTTCAATCAAACGTCATTCCGTTCAAAAAAAAAACAAAACTTTAAGTTCTCTGATTTTATTTCTCATTACTAAATTATTTACTGGTGTGCACTGCACCATAAGTCACTATTAGGTGCTGACCCTATCCAGATGTTGAGTCTAATTTTACCATTTGAGAAATATATGAAGCAAATATTGTGCAGGAGGAAGACTCATATTTCACTTTCATGAAAGGAGTTCATAAATAGATTCAGTGTGGTGTTTCTGAATAATAAGTATGACCTGAAAAAGATTTTTCGGAAGATAACGGGACTCCCGCCTTATTGTGCATTTTCTGCGCGTTAATATTACAGTGTTCCGTGATCAAGATAGATTCGTATCCGTAGCACTTCTAAGAGCTGGTGTCTTCCACGAGAGTGTATTCGCTCTTCTTTTTTAATAACAGAAGTCCGGCCTTTCCTCTTCTCCTCCTTGAGTCCTGATCTGGAGGACGTGGACTGATATGTGTCGTCCCTCTGCTGTCGCCCCTGGAAACAGGGACATGTATCATACCAGGGACGCAGCGAGATGAGTGCGAAAACCGGAGAGGGGCGATCTTGAAGCTGTCTGTCATGCTAGAGCAGGAAACAGGCAGGCTCTTCACTAGCACTGTAATGGAAGTCGCCAGCT
This sequence comes from Ictalurus punctatus, assembly GCF_001660625.3. Classification (NCBI taxonomy): domain Eukaryota; kingdom Metazoa; phylum Chordata; class Actinopteri; order Siluriformes; family Ictaluridae; genus Ictalurus; species Ictalurus punctatus. Next base: position 17,785,858 of record NC_030430.2, read on the forward strand.
GAGAGCGTGCTGAGAGAGACGTTAACCTTCCGAGATAGCACGCACATTAAAGATGCATCATAGAGAGCTTTGAACTTAAATGAGAGGGCTGATTTGTTTTCCGGAGAGGAAGGCGCCCTCTTGTGGATGAGCATTTCAACATTTTTTTTTTTTTTTGGGGGGGGTTTCATTTCTCTAAATGTCACAATATGGCCATTTGTCTTCGCTGTGCACGTTGCTTAATTTGCGTGTCAGCTTGAACAGAGATGGATGGTGCAGGCGGGGTTTGTTTTTTTTTTGGGCTCCAGCTGGTGTGTGAACTCACAGCCCTGTTGCTAGAGGCCTGGCCGAGCCCATGTTCTGTGGTAGGTACAGCGGAAGCTTGTCTCTGTCCCTGGGGGATTCTTGAGTCGATGAAAAGGCCGTGTCCGAAGAGATAAATGACCTCAGATGTGAAACAGAGCAGGACCCTCAGAGATTGTGTGCGTGTGTGTGTGTGTGCGCGCTTGTGAGTGTGCTTGAAAAGCTGTGTGGCTGAGGGTGGAGTGGGGGAGGAAAAGTGAGCATAAATAATTGATGGAATATACTGGCATATTGGTGCAGATGAACAGTCGGTGTGGTGTCAGTTCAGTGTGCTCTGATGGGTGGGCGTGTTTTTCTACATATATTTTATGTTGACCTCGTTATTTCACTCATATACAAACTATACGTTCACGTCTCGTGAAATCATTTTATGGATCAGAACCACATTTTCTCCTGATCAGCTGCCAGTGTTGATAAATATTCATATTTCTTCTTCTCCTTCTTCTTCTTTTTTTAATTTCCCAGCATGACACATGAACAACCATGTGGCCAAGTGTCACGAGTCCATGAATCACTGAAATCGTTTGAATCTAATTAAAGATGTTTTTCTCTGCTGATTTTGTTAGCATGTTGCATCCCCCCCCCCTTCCATAGCTCTTAATTTGAAATGGTTGAGAATTTCATCAAACCACCTAAAAGCTGTGTACGAACACACACACACACACACACACACACACTGATTTTCTTTCTGTCTTTGACACTTTGTGGTCGCTCTGTTCTTTAAATCAGCTGAACCCTGAAAAGGCTTGACATTTGTTTGGCCCAGTTGCTTCTTTGTCTTTTGCCTGTTGACCTCCCCCATGATAAAAAAAAAAAAAAAAAACACTCCTAAGTATTCCCAACAGCTTTTATTCTCGCTCCTTTTTTTTCCCCCTCCCTCTTTCCCCCTCCCTCCTCTTTGTTAGAGGTCCGTGCGCTCCCCCACTCGCTGTCTTCTCCTCCAGTCGAGGCGGGGAGAGCGTTGTGAGCAGTCTTAACAGAAAAACTTGGGATATCCAATGCTCAGACGGACCACCAAAGTCTCCTCAGCTAGTGTGTCCACTCTTTCTCTCTTTTTTTGATTTTTGTTTGGCTCAACTCCTCGCTCAGGCGGATGTCTCCTGCATCTCTGGCTGGTCGTGGCTCTCTTGTCTTACTGTGCTTGAGCTGTGCTGGCTGAACCGAGCGCGCGCCGATGCCGAGGGGGATCTCTGACATGAATAGTGCCTGTCGAAGCAGTGGCTTTGACCGATGCCGAGCGTTCCGTCTGAGGATCGGCGCTCGAGACGCATGAAGAAGCCTGGATTCGAGCAAGAGCAGAGGATCGTAACAGAAAGCGGGCGCTGGAGTGTAAGAGGGAGTGAGGATAAACAAGGAGCAGCTTTCTACTACTAAGGAAAAGCAAAGGGGTGTTTTGAAATAGCCGAGATGGAACACTGAGAGTGCTTTTTTTTTTCTCCCGCACTGCCAGGCTCTGCCATCAGGACCAGCTGTGCTCCTGCTCTGTGTGTTTCCGAGTGCTGTGTGGTGGGTGTGTATGCGTTGGAGTGTATGTGTGTGTTTGTGTGGGTGTGTGTGGAGCGATGGCTGAAGGCTGCAGCTGCCAGGGTCCAGCTTGAGCAGCCGGTAACTAACACGTGCTACACAAACTCAACCTGGCACCAAGACAGTCAGGTGACAGCGCGGGCCAGGGCAAGACAAGGATTACACGGTTACTGGGTTTGCTCTCTCGCATGAAAAGGTTTGCGCAGCAAGAGACTTTTCTGGTTACTGGTGACTGATTACTGATTCGACCAAGGCAATGTTTGTGAGTTTGTAAAGTGCATGTAAAGCACAAAGTGCACAAATGTTTAAACATACCAATCGGTAACATTCCCAACATGCAGAATTTGCGCAGAGTTCATCGGCCATAGGAACACGACCCGGACCCCGTCCCCTTCTGGATACTATCAGGACCGAAATGTATCGCGCCAAGCCCGTTTTCCGTTCCAGATTTTGTCCGTTCACGCCAAAATCTTTGGATCAGTGTTTCTCTGGGAGCAGCGTTTGAGCTGTTGATTTTCTGCCCCTGAGGTGTCCTTTACATTCTCAGCGTGGCGTACTTGGGGGGAAGCGTGGACTGGAGTATGACCAGCTGTCACTACCCGACGCCGCGGCCGGAGCGGGACCGCATGTACCAGCACAAAGTCTCACTGGTGGTGCGCTACTTTATGATCCCCTGTAACATCTGCCTCATACTGCTGGCTACTTCCACACTGGGCTTTGCTGTGCTCCTCTTCCTCAACAACTGTAGGTCACTCATAGTGTGTGTTTGTGTATGTGTGTGTGTGTGATAGATTTTTGTATTGCAAAACACCCTGTAGGTCACTAGCTAAATGAAATATGTCATTTTATATCTTTGTGTGTGTGTGTGTGTGTGTGTGTGTGTGTGGTATGTGTAATGGACCTTTTATCAGAGTGCTATTCAAAGGAAGAGCTATCTTGATGGATGGATGGCTCAATAAGGATCGATGGCAGTCGAAAAGTAATCCCTAATGCCTAAAATTCGATCTAGCGAGTGACATCTCGGATGATTGAGGATGACAGATAAACTGGCCTCATCTTCTAAAGTGCCTCAGTTCTTCTGTCTAAACAAGCAGTCCGGTGGCATTCTGTCTCGCTGCAAGCCGGTGGCATTTACTCTACACAGTGGGATAACGTGGGCAGATTAAATGCCTTTGGTGGAGGAAATCCTGGCATTAGTGTCAGCGCTCAGTGTATCTGCTTCAATGAATAGCTAGAGACTTTGCTTTTTTTCCCCCCGCTGTGTACGGCACAGGGTTCCTAGCGTCTCAAGGTGCAGCGTCTAATGACGTGCTTCCACGGTGTGAACGGACCTGATGACGATTTCGAACGGTGCTGACTCTTAATTACACTCATTCATATTCCGATCGATGGAAATACTTGACCGTTAGGATATGATGCGCTGTATAAAGTGCTGTTTATTATGATTTTATTTCTCAGATGTTACCTGTTTTCCTTCCCAAAGAAAGATACACTTAATATGTGCCGGATCAAGTGAAAATAAAAAGGATAGCTAGGAAGACAACAATGGGCTGTTCAGGACCGTGCTCTCGCTCTGTGGGCCACCGACATCCTCCGGCTATTCGATCGTCTCAAGTCACGCTCCTTCCGTGGAAGCAGGATGCCGCTACATTAGCTCTCGATTAATAGATCTTCAAAATGGCCTTTCTTGCGATTCTCTCGATCTTTTTCGAATGCGAAGTTCATTTATAACACGGTCGTCTGAGCGAACCAGTTTTTGCCCAGAAAGACTGCGTTAGATTCGAGTTCAAAGTAAAGGATTATGAAGGGATGGGAGTGATAGTAACATGGAGAAGAGCGGCGCGGCACGTGAACGGACAGCAGACCTGAAGTTAGTCATATCCATTTCATTTAGCAGGCAGAGGGATCGGCGAGCAGGCAGCACTGGAATTGTTCAGTGGCACTGCCAAATCACAATCACAGAGCTGCAATCATAGAGCCGTGTTCTGACGATTTGTCCTACTGTAGAGCAAAATGATATCTGTATGTATCGATCCATCCTACCACATCGAAAAATCCTACTGAGGGCTTCTGCGTCTGCGACTACGTATAATAATTGAGTGTAACTTTGCCGAAGATTCTTACTAGGCAATGGTAGGATGATTTTACAGTGTAAAATACCCTCTCAGACTGTCCTACCAGTATAAAAGAATCAGGTGGGATGATTTCACAGTGTAAAATACCCTCTCAGACTGTCCTACCAGTATAAAAGAATCAGGTGGGATGATTTCACAGTGTAAAATACCCTCTCAGACTGTCCTACCAGTATAAAAGAATCAGGTGGGATGATTTCACAGTGTAAAATACCCTCTCAGACTGTCCTACCAGTATAAAAGAATCAGGTGGGATGATTTTACAGTGCAAAATACACTCTCAGCAAGTAGTAACAAATTATGGGCGTGTTGTTCAGCGTGACGAAAATGACGCTATGTTGACGTGCGCGTGCGCAGTAAGCCCTGGTAGGACAATCTGACAGGTAGGATGAAATGTCAGGACACCCACAGGAGCTCCCATTGAGAACACACACACACACACACTCTCTCTCTCTCTCACGTGTAAGCCATTTCAATGTGAATTTAAATACCATGGCTTTGGATGAAGGAAAAGAACTCTGTAGTAGATGAAGAGAAAGGAATCTCATTTCTAGCCATGAAATGATTTACATATGAATCATGTTGGGAATATTTCTGTTTCCTGTCCCATGCTGCCCCTGGACGTGTGTGTGTGTGTGCGTGTGTTTTAAAAGTGTCACTTTGAAAGAAATGCTGCTGTTTTAGTTATGCCTATGTTTTCAGATGAAAACTCGTAACTGACACTTCATTATTCATAGCATGATACACAATCCCCTTTCCTTTCCCCCTCCCTCTCTTTCAGTCCGTACTTCTTGCTCTTCCTCGCTCTCTATCTCTCCTCTCCTCTCCAATTCTGGCCTCCTTCCTCGCTCACACTCAGAGGTTGACAAGCAATTTGAAGTGAGCATAAAATTAAACGGCATTCTGCCACTCCAGTTCTAAGGAATGCAGAATCCTCGTGCCGGCCGCGCGCGCGCGCGCGTGTGTGTGTGTTAGGCTGCCTGCATAAATGATGAGGATTTTTATGCATGGGTTACCACTGCCTATGAGGAGCAGGGCACCAGGGATGTTCTTATACTAAAAAGATTCATGTACTGCGTTGTTCGAAAGTGAGTTCCGGAGTTTCTAGACTTTTCTATCGATTTTCCCGGGAAGAGAAGTGCACCATGTGAACATGTATCCCAGACATCCCAACCTGCAAAAACTCATTTCAGGGAGGTTGTTTCATTGGGCTCAATCTTTCATTGTTTCAACCAAGAAACAGAGAGAGAAAGAGCGAGAAGAGAGAGAGAAGTCGACCGTAAAGCGAGCTTACAGAGAAAACCGATTAATAATAGGTTAATTAGCACAAAGAACGACCAATCAGGACGCACGCTGTTTCACTCTCTCACCACGCCCGTCACTCGCGCTCTCGGTTTCTCTAGAGCCTGTACCATTAGAAATGGCCACTGAATTCTCTCTCTCTCTCTCGCTCGCTCTAAAACATTTCTCGTATATAATTTGAGGGCATCAGTGAGCCGCTATTAAAATGCAGGAGACTCCCGGAACTTCCGGGAGAATTGGGGTGTCTGCGTACCCCATGATAAAACTTTCCTCTGTGGGTGCCAGGTCTTTCAGTTTTTTTTACTAGCCAAGCTTTGGGATTCACTCCTACAGAGCTTCGGTGAAATTTCCTTCTTCAATTCATAGCTTAAAACTCATTTTATTTCTCTCTCTCTCTCTCTCTCTCTCTCTCTCTCTCTCTCTCTCTCAGTGCGATCACAGCCCTCTTCTGTTTTTCACTACATACTATCTGTGTGTATTTCATCTCTCTGTGCACCTTCATACCGTCTTATTTTACCACTCGTTCTACAGCTGCCTGTGGGATTCAGTCTTTTTGTCTCACTACAGCGTGGCTTGGCAGCAGGTCTGCAGCAATTCTGCTCTGAGTCTGTGGTGCCAATATTTTAATCTTTACTGAAAATCCAGAGAATATTGAGTGTGAATGTATGGGGCGATATGAAAATACAAGAAAACACAAGAAGCCATGGATTTTCTGTCACTGAACCTCAAATGATGTTCTACACTATGCATGTAGTGTTCTTTCTTTCTTTCCTTTCTTCTTTCTTTCTTTCTTTATTTCTTGAATTCTTTCTTTATTTCTTTCGTTCTTTCTTTCTTTCATTCTTCCTTTCGTTATTTCTTTATTTCCTTCTTTCTCTCATTCTTTTTCGTTCTTTCTTTCGTTCTTTCCTTCTTTCTTTCTTTCTTTCTTTCTTTCCTTCTTTCCTTTCTTCTGTCCTTCTTTCCTTTCTTTCCTTAATTCTTTCTTTCTTTCCTTTGTTCGTTCTTTCTCTCCTTCCTTCTTTCTTTCCTTCTTTCTTTCCTTCATTCTTTCCTTCTTTCCTACTTTCTTTCCTTCTTTCCTTTGTTCTTTCGTTCTTTCCTACTTTCTTTCCTTCTTTCTTTCTTTCTTTCTTTCCTTTGTTCTTTCTTTCTTTGTGAAATTCTGCTTTTTTTTTAAAAGTAAACAAACAAACAAATAAATAAATAGCAAGGGAGAGATGAGTAATGGATCTGGCATAAATATAAATTGAGCCATAAATATTGAGTTATTGATGTGTTGTTCAGCTGTGTATTTGTATGCTATGTGCGAGTGTTCATATTAACTAATTCATACTGATGCTGTGTGTGTGTGCCCTTCTCTACATGATGTCCTACAGATAAATCATCTGTGAAGGTATTCCTTTATGGACATTCAAATCATCAGCTAGCATAAAAAGTAGAAAACACATGAGCATCATTTTAAGTGGGGGTATGATGGGAAAGGAATTACAGTCAAGTATAGGAAATATTACTGTGGGTAAATAAATACACTTTCAGAACTAGGGGTACTAAATTGTACCATTCCTTGTGACTGGGATGGCAACTTCAGAATCTTTTACCTAGAAAGATGCATGTAGTCTACCTTAGAAGTCCCCGTGAAGTGACTTGAAATGAGCAACGTTATTCGATGTGTTGACGTAATTTCCACTGAAACAGGAAGTCAGGATGGGACTTATCGAGTAGCTCCTCCCCATTTTTAAATAGCCAATAGCATTTAGCTTCCCTCACAGCCCGAGCTAAGCCGTACTTGACAGTTATTACCATGGACGCGATCATGAGGAATACCGATGCATTGTATTCACTTGTAGAGGATTTTTTTCCACCTCCTTCACCTGTTCCAGATGATCCTCGCAGAATCTTCTACCGAATAAGAAAATGAGCCAAGACCCGAGGGTGATGGTTATAACGTTGGGGGCGGGCCACTTCAGATTCTCGACAGCATTTGATTGGACAGAAAATCTGACGAGAAGCTGAAGTGCAGAATGATGTCATCAAAATCATTGATCCGTATCGGTGGTAGAGAGAGACTGTACTTTCTGAATTCATATATCTTCTAAAAGTGAATTTTGTCATTGTTTTGGAGCGCACTCGCTGATAGATAACCTTAAGGCTAACATATTTATACTAAAAGCCCCAAAGCTTTCATTTTGATTTCATGTGGACTTTAAAGCTTTACCTTTTAAGGTAACTATGGTCCAATTGTGTATTTTCTAAAGGTTTCCAGGTGGAAGATACATATTAAAGGTACCAAAGATAAGAGCAACAAGGAAGGGTACAGTTTAGTGCTCTTGTTTTTTTCTTTCTTCTGAGAGTGTAAAGATCTAACCTCTTAAATCCGTGAGGGAAAAAAAAAGACTTTTGTAAGGAGAAAGACTGAAGATTTTGCAGACTTGAGACAGAAATATTAACCAGGACGAACCTGTGATGATTTCAAGGTCGGCCTGCCTGCTATCTAGGCAGTAACGGTAACCAAATTCAGCAGAAGTAGAAGGAGAAACGCACTATAGAACACTTTCTGTTCATCTTATCTTCTTGCTTCATTGTGCCGTTCATTATAGTTCAGCAGTCTGTTTATTTTATTGTGTAATGCAATCTCACACTGGCCTACATGTTATGAAACTTGAATCGGAATACCTGATATCACTTTTGGGAATACATGAGTATGAGTATATTCCGGCAAGTCTGTTTCCAGATCCAAACACTGCCAACCGCTTATATAACCACCTGAGACATTGTGGAGAAGTAAACGACAGCTCGTGAGCTTTCCTTCTGTATTCCCATCCAGTTTTGTCTTTTCTGCTTCTCATTATCTTCCATCTGAGACGGAGCTGAGTGCAGGCAGTGTCCGCCTCCACCATAATGACTTTGCCAACCTTTTGGGATCTGTTGATATGTTTCACTTAACCGATGCACTTATCTCTCTCCTTCTCTTTCTCTTTTCCAGACAAACCTGGTACCCCCCCGCACGTCCCACCTCCTGATGGTAAGTCCTCAGAGGGATCCTGTCTGATTTGAGCTGCTCTAGAGTTTTAACCAGGGATAATGATCTCAGCCTTAGACCTGATGCTCTGCACACTGTTAGAGAAGTTTAGCATGTCACATACACTTAGGGATTGAAGGGATTTAAAAATAATAATAATAATAAACACACCGCTTTGATGTTGGATTTATTGGCAATTTGATTTGTCTTGGTTAGATTAGTCCCGGGTGTCAGGAACAGGCTTGCTCTGGATAGCAGCATCCGCGACTACCGTTGTATATTGGACAAAGACATGGATCCACTTCTAATAGTGCGCCCGCTTTCTCACCTATTTCCGTAGATATAAATCTCCATCCTTAGTGAAGTATAATTTCTTGCTGCTGCCATGCACAGAATGTCATTAATTAAACAGCGACAAATTACAGGCAAATGGCGTCTCTCTCCAACCCCTCTAAATGGAGGAAACAGCTGGTTTCTGTTGATGAATATTTATGTGTGGCACTAGATGAAATAAGGATTGGATACGAATCCCTCGCCGCTGGCTGTGGAGATGGATCATGTTAAGATCAGACGTCGGTGACTTCATCGTGGCTGTCAGGCAAAGCCAGAGATGGGAAGCTTGAGCCTTAATAAACCATAAACAAACGCTATTAATGATCCGAGTTCAAGCCAGGCTGCTGACATTTTCTGCTGGAGAGTGAATAGTGAATAGGAATCGCCCTGGAATTGGGCAATCGTCCGCTTGGTAGGATGTTGTGTTCTTTCTTTCAGCTTGTGCAAAAAAGATATATAAACTATAATATATGCAGCAGAAGGTGTACTCTTCCGCAGCTGTTCAACAGCAGCCGTCGTCTGCCTAAAATGCTGTCCAGACATAATTACTTTTGATTGACGTCTCGCTTGACCTCATCCTTTAGCTCGCACTGTCAGAGCGAGAGGAAACATTATGAGCGTGTTTTTAACGGATGTCCCAGTTCTCATTTGTGTCACAAACGTTTTGCGTCTTTGGTATGATAATGGCAATAAACCCAGGGAAGTGCCTGAGAAGGAAAATTGGAGCAATGAGTGAAGCAGATCAGCTTATTCCTCCCCTGATGCTTTCCTAACCGTCGACTATTGATCACGGTGCTCGTTCTGAATGTATGGAAACTCCTTTTTTTGCTCTCCAGAAGGAACAGTTTGTTTCTGCTTTAGTCGACCATTTAAAAGCTAGCAACTAGCACTTTTTCCAATAGTTGTGAAAAGCTTATGTTCTTTATGTGTCCCATAAAGTCTTTTTTACTCTTTCTAGCCTCAGGCTACAGCCGTCCGGAGGACATTAATGCACTGAAGGAGATCAGTTAGCCAATTAGATGTATCCCTGATTCAATCCCCCTATCATTAAATATTAGATTAATTTGTTGCAAGGCTGCCCAGATTAGCTGTCAAGAGAATGAGAGTTGAACAATCCAGTGATCCATTGAGCGTGCCCTTCCTTCCAAGGACAGCTGATTATCTACAGATTTTTACTTCCACAAAACCCGAGCACTGATATTAAACAGTGTACTCTTTGCAGTGCTGCAGTATTATTTGAACACCATTCTGTCCTACTGGTGCAGTGTTAACAGCGGTTGTTTTCTCCCACTCCTGATAACGCAGGGAGTGTACGGTATGCTGAGCTGCAATTAAAAGCCAAATCCTGTCCAATCAAAATCATTTAATCACCAGCTAAAACCTAACAAAGTAACAAAGCATCCAGTAATTAGTGTCGCTGCGTGACTGGAAGAGTGAGACGCCTCTGTCCGCTGTCATTATGTCTCTCGGAGATAAGCGGCACTAGATACAGTGAGATTCACAGACAGAGCTGCCAGATTCTCCGAGTTTGAGTCTTGATAAAGGTCATCCATTTAAAATATATATATTTAAAAAAAAAAAAAAAAAAAAAAACCTTGGCAGCACGAAGCCCTGTTAATTATCTTTGTTTTGTGTAACTAAGCTGGCGCTGAAAAAAAAATCTTATTAAAGATAAAAACAAATGTTCGTTCGCAATTAGCACCTCAGACTAATGTAATTCTTGCTTTGAATGCGCCAAAATTAAGACTTGGCCCAAATCTTGGAATATTCTGAGCTGAGGTGTCGTTGGCTTCGGCTGAGCACGCTGTAGCCGCTTGTGTCTCATTTGCAGATTGCAAAAGAGCCATGAAGAGAGATCAGTTGCATTGCTGTTGTTGGGTAGCCCCCCCCCACGCACACACCCCCCGATCTAATACTAGCCCATTATAAAAGTTGGCTTGTCTGAATGCCTACAGCCACCACCTGTCTGGTCGAATGCGGACTGCGCTTGGCCGACTTCCACAGTCTGTCCACCTGGACACTTTGTGCTTACCAGACATTGTTGGAGTAACGATTCGAGAGTAAATTTTCCGAATGTGTTTGTAATACATGATTTAGCCTTTTAACGATTGCCGCGTATGTTATACTGAATACTCATTAGCAAACCACAGTAGTGTCATAATTTATAGACTGGGCAGAGAGCCAGTTTGTTATTTCCTTTTTATTTGTATTTAAGTAATGTTTCCACTGGGCACAAAGGTGCAAGCTTTTAGAAGTGAAGGAAATCTGGATATTGGAGTCATTACATAGCCCGTGGCAATAGGCCACCCAACATTGTCACAACTGCCTTAAATTAGGCCACATTGTGAAGCAATGACAAGGATTTGGTAACTCAAGTCCTCCTCCAGCTTCCTGCTGTCTGCCACACATCTCTGCCTGCTGTAATGAGTGCGTTCCCTCAGAAATCAGCCTCCGATTTGGCATTCGTCACAGTGTGCGTCCCCCTCCCCAGGGGCTACATCGTACCTGCCACCATACTGGATGCTTGAATTGAAAAGTGACTTGATCTTGGACTAGGAGGTGTTTGTGCAACCTGGAGCGGCGCTCTTAATAGAGAACCTGTAACTTTTCTCACTTCAAGAAGCTCATATCACTTCTTCCTCAGAAGGGGGGGGGGGGGGGGGGGGGGGGGTGGTATAAAAAAAAGGCAGCCTAATTTATCCATCGATTGCTGCCTTCTCGATGACATGAAACGTGCAGAATTAATTATTACTGCTTTCTTATCTTAATTAAATCTTTTTCTATTATTGATTCTAGACAAAAGAGGCAAAAAGAAATCTTGCTTGTGTATTTTTTATTTATTTATTTTTTGGATGTGGAACCTGGCGTGTGTCAGGATGTCGTAGGTGTACCATGTTGACGGAAAGCTGCAGGGCTTTGGCGGTTTGGACGTTTTTGAAGTTTTCTCCACACAAGAATACACCCGAAAGGCTGTTTTATTTGACTTGCGTAGATTCAGTGTACTAAAAAAAATAGTAAAAAGCATCATGCGGGACTGTGGAAAAAGGTAGCGAGATATAGAAATATATTGCTTGCTTTGACCAGAGCTTTGCAGAAAAAAAAAAAAAAAATATTGGTTACTGACTTTTAAAATATAGGTCAATATAGGTCAAAACCTACATAAGAAGCACAGACACAGATCTGCCACTGAGCCAGAGCATAGAAATGAATCCAGTTGACATTCACGTCTGTGCATTTTTGACATGGCCTGACACATGCTTGGGCATCAAGGGATTCTCTCTGGCCAGTATAGACCATTCAAAAAGAAAATTCCTTCATCCACTCTTGCTTTGTTGCCAGACAGGCGTTTGTCCCCAGTTTTAGAAACTCTTCTCAGAGATCTCTCGGGGTTCCATTTCACAACGCCTTTGGAAACTGTAATCAGGTTTTTTTTTTGTTTTTTTTTTAAAGAGTGTTTCAGCTGTTTTGAGTCACAGCTCCAACCACTGGCTGACTGATGTATCAAAGCACTCAAAGGTACACTGAAGCAGCCAGTGGAGTGGTGGAGAGGGGCAGGGACTTTTGGGATGTTGTGTGGAATTTAATTACTGTAATTACAATGCATGGCAGTTATTCATTCCACAAGATGATGAAATGTTGAGTGCTATTTCTGTAAGCTGCTGGAATGCTTCAGTGAGCACACAGTCACAGGGTCTAAGGGTCATTCGCCATGCTCTAGGCTAATGAGGGTGACTTGGAAGCCTGTAGGTCACTCTGTGTGCAACTTCTGCAGGGATCATTAATCGTATAATATTTTCGTTTGTCTAGTTTCTAGATGAAGGCAATTAAGTTTTATGTTCTCGAGACTGATTACTGCGATATTGGTTAGCACAAGATTTCATTTTTCCAGGCCTTGATTTATGCAATGAATAATGGATCTGCGTAGACTTTATTTCTTTATAGATTCAGACTCTTTCTGGACTTGTTTTTGAATTCATTATTTCTTTGTCTAGTATCAAACTTCCCTGTATTGCCTTTGAGTACTCATTCAAAGTGATGATTTGCAGCACAGCGTCTTGAGCCATGATGCAAATGCCGTCCTACGGTACTCTAAATTTATGACACATATTTGGGCTCATTTTTAAGCAACATATTAGCTCTCCATTTTCTCAGTCCACACGGGAGAGCGTTTTCGAAAACGCTCCGTTTTTCGCTCGACAAAATCTCCCATCTCGGTGCGGACGGAAGGCCGAAACATAGTGAAAGAGATTCGTTTTCAGATTCGTGGACGGAGCCTTTTTGTTTTCAATTCTATGCCCCATGCAGCAGATGGCTCTAGCGTGACAAACTGCCCCTTGAAACATATTTTTCAAACAGTGGTGTATGTGTCTCTTGTTTTCTGCTAAAAGGGAATCTTATTACTAGGAATCTCAAGAGGGTGACGTCTCGTCAATACTCTGATCTGGTTTTATCGGTATCGAGTAATGTTACGGTAAGCTGAAACCGCTTGGAAATTCTAGTCGAAATGCTCCAGCAGAGGCAGAGGCAGACTCGGTGGCTATGGCCCGGCTAGCGGTGGAATGATAAAGTGGGCCAAGAACGAAAGAGAAGGAAACAATAAATCTTCACCTTAAACTGTTCCAACCCTGCATCTCTTTTTCTCACTCCCTCTATTCTGCATTCTAACACAAACAGACAAGGTGCATGGCGGAGTTGTATGGTGTCTCCTCTCTATTACTCTACTTCCTGCTGGGAGCAATGCAGAAGAGTAATAAAGAGTAAGCAGGGCCCTTCAGAGATCTCAGCATGTGTGTGTGTGTGTGTGTGTGTGTATACTGTACTGTGCAAAAGTCTTAGGCACCCTAATTTGTTTGTATAGATTTTTATTTTATGATTTCTACATTATCGAGTCAGTACAAAAACATTTTAGATTTCCAAACATTAGTTTTCCAGCACAAAATTAAATGTCGCGGAAGAATGTTTGTATGTTAGTAAAGAAAGCAGTGTATTAAGTAGTAAGAGACACTTTTCAGACAAAAAAACATAATGAAGGCTGCTGGGTTTTGCTGCAAAAATAAGAAGCAAGTGCGGCAGTCAAAGTCTCCAGAAGAAGCGTGACTGGTTGTGCAAGATGCTCAGTAAAACATACAGCTCATTTCCTTATAAAACTGCACTAATTCTACCTGAGACTACTTTTTTTTTTTAAAGCGAAGGGTCGTCACACCAAATATCACCTTTGTTTCATTTATTACTGTTTACTGCTCTTTATAGTATTTTTTTAAAATGGAGAAACATTTAATTTCATTATTTTTGAAGGCATCTTTGCGCTACAGCATTTCTTTGCATGTGCCTAAGACTATTGCACAGCACTGTATATATGCATAGGTTTGTGTGTATCTGTGCACGCCCTTCTCTCTGTCTCATCTAATTTGTATTGTTTCCCTGACTTCCCTTAATGCCTTGTTTGACATATGTGCACCGCGCTGCTGCACACAATTATGACAAGGTGCTTAGGCAGCTTGATGAGGCTGAAAGCCAACTTTTCCACTGTCACACGGAGATGGCCGTCATGTCGAGACGGCTAAAGGTTCAGGCCAAATGTCGCGTGAAGAGCTCACAACGAATGCCGGTACAATGCATGAGCATGCATATGAGATATGGATGAGTCTGGGCATGCAGGTAAACTATCCATCCGTTTCCATCCAGTGTGCTTACTGTATGCTGATTGGCTGTCTTGCTTAAATCAGCTTTAATGGGCACTGGAAGGTGCTCTGTTTTAAACCCTAAAGGAGTGTGTGAAGTGTGTAAACATGTTACATGATGAGGGGTTGGGAGGAACTGGAAAAGTGTGCGTACTTCCTGTGTCTTCTTTGGGTTTTTTTTCTTTCTTCATGTAATGATACACCTTGGGTTCTGTAATTGAAGGAGAATACAGCCTGTTTTGCATGCAGACGTTAGTATGCGACTCCAGAGAGCCTCATATCTAGGCCATTTGCATAATGCAAGTGATTGCATGAGTCAGAGGAAGAAGAGACAAGCAGATGAAAAGGTGGAAATTTGGAAAGGAATTTGAACTTACCTCCCCAAACGTGCATTTCCTCTCTAGAAGGGAGAGAGAGAGAGAGAGAGAGAGAGAGAGAGAGAGAGACAGAGCGAGCAATGTGAAATTTGGAAAATGGGGTCAGAAGATGCTTGGTCTGCAGCAGTTAGCAAGCACCAGACAAGAGAAACAGATCCCACTGATACATTGCTTAACCTTAATAGCTTCGTTGTCAAGCTTTTAATGGATGTTATTTTTTAGCCATCTCATCTACAGCCCCAATTCCAAAAAAGTTGGGACGCTGTGTCTTAAAATGTGAATAAAAAACAGAATGCAGTGATTTGCAGATCTCATAAACCCATACGTTGTTCATAATAAAACAGAGAAAACGTATCAAATGTGTAAACTGATGAAATGTACCATTTTAAGGAAAAAAATAAGGTGATTTTGAATTTGATGGCTGCAATACGTCTCAAAACAGCTGGGACGGGGGCAACACAAGGCCGGAAAAGTAAGTGTTAGGTCAGTAACATGACTGGGTATAAAAAGAGTATCTTAGAGAAGCATTCTGTTTTGATTGTCTTACGCAGCGTCCAAACTTTTTGGGAATTGGGGTTGTAAGGAAACAACCAGTCGTCATTGCTTCTAAAGGAAAACCTTGACACCTCAGGCGTTATACATTGCAGCCTTCTTGTGCCATTATTCTGTAATTTGTCTTAAACAAGAAATAAGTGGTAAGCAGTTACTCAGTTCTAAAAGTAATTGTTTAGTTCCCGATCTATAACAGTTCAAACCCGCACACATCGCTTTTACCATATGTGAGAGTCAGTGTTATGAACCTCTCAAAACAAAGAGTTTTACAAATGTATGCTGCTGTCATGCTCCATCTTGCCTCCATATGTGATGCAATAAGCAGGCCCTCAGTAGGAGGTGGCAGCGATGACTTCCAGCTGTTGTCTAATGCACGTTAGCCCCCGAGTTTCCACAGATTAGCGAACGAGTAGTTCTTTTTTAAGCTGTATTCTCCATGTGGCAGCCATATCTGCACTCTAAATCGCCGCACTTATTTCAGCCTGAACTGTACGCCCACCTTCCGCCCACCCCACACTTTCCCTAAGCCTCACCGCTAAGCCTTTTGCCTGGAGCTCGTCCGTGCACATGCAGCTGCAGGCCTGCCTCAGCTCTCATACATTGGGGACGCAGGGCAGAGAAAGTGTGTATCTGTGATATCATTCATGAAGTGTGCTGTGGTATTTTCCTGAGCATTTTCTTTTAGACAGCCCGTATAAGACAGCACAGTGGGCCGGTCAGCATCCTGCTGAGAGAAGCTTTGTCATTAGAAAGATCCATATGAGTATTTCCTGCCTAAAGAGAGCCCTATAGGAAGACGATTTGCTGGTGTTCCTTCATTCCATCCTTAGATTTTTCCATCCTTCCATTCAATCCTTTACAGAATTGGTTTAATCTTTTCTCCCCCCCCACCCCCCTTTCTATTGCTACCTCTCTGTCTGTCTCGTCCTACAGCTTCTTTCATCATCCTCATCATCATACGCTGCTTGCACACTCATCTCAATTTTTAGAACTTTTTTTTTTCCTTCCTCCAGTTGGCCAAAGGCATGTGCACTCTGGACAGACCTGTCTTGGAGATGAAGTAGAGTGAGATCTGGAGTATGTAACACCAGTGTGTATGTGCTTTTGGACCTGCCTGAGGCGAGTGTGTCTGTGACCGCCTTTGTAAAGTGATAATTCAACAAAAGATTCATTCATTCATACATTCGCACACTTTTGCATTTGCATATTTGTTCAGCCAAGATGTGTTTGCTTTTCTCTTTTTTTTTCCCTCAGGAGGCTAATGTGGATAACAAGCACAGTGAACTTTATCAGTATGCATGCTGCAAGCCTGAATCAGTAAACTCTGGCAAGTTGTTGTGTCTGAAATACTCATGTGACATTTCTGACATTGCCCGACAGTGTTTAAAGCAACTAAAATAGTTACAGTTACATTTATATAGCACTTTTCTAGACACTCAAAACACTTTACATAGTATGGGGGCGGGGGGGGTCTCCTCAACCATCACTAGTGTGTAGAAACCACCTGGATGATAGACGGCAGCCATAGTGCGCCAGAACGCCCACCACACACCAGCTATTAGTATAGAGGAGATTGTGATGTAGCTAATTCAGAGATGGAGATTATTAGGAGGTCGTGATAGAGAATGGTTATACCCCTACTCTTTTACCATAAGTGTCCTGGGATTTTTAATGACCACAGAGAGTCAGGACCTCAGTTTAAAGTCTCATCCGAAAGACTGTGCTGTTTTTACAGTATAGTGTCCCCGTCACTATACTGGGGCACTAGGACCCACACAGACCACAGACAGAGCGCCCCCTGCTGGCCTCCCTAATACCACTTCCAGCAGAAACCTTAGTTTTTCCCAGGAGGTCTCCCATCCAGGTACTGGCCAGGCTCAACCCTGCTTAACTTCAGTGAGACACCACGCGAGAACTGCAAACTAAAGCAAAAATAGTAGCAGCAGCCTTTTTATGCCCGAGTTATTTTCTTTCACTTCATACATGCACCAGACTCAGAGGTTTGATGTTTAAAGGTGGAATTGTGTGTAATTGTACAGAGTTCCGATTTGGGCTGGACGTTATGACAAAAAGATTATATCATTTATATCATTTTACTACCGCACTTTAGAGGTAGCATAAAAAAATAAAATAAAATGAAACACTGCAAACAAACGCTACAAATGTGAGCTATTACCTACTTTGCGTCGAGCAGCATTAGCAGATCAACATGTTCAAATGGGCAGCAAATGCTATCCTGGTGTGTTCAGTAAATTTACCGTAACGCCTATCATCCCTCTGCACGCATGTTCCATATGGCAGACATCATTCTGCTGTATTCAAGCGTCGAGTTTTGAAGCGCTGCTCTTTGAAGCACAGTATCCTACTGATGACAGAAACTGAAACATTTCACCGTGCTGGCAGGAGGTGTTTTTTTTTTTCTTTCTTTTCTTTTTTCTATATTCATTAAGATGCTTTGCATGCAGTTGCTGAAGGGAATAATTATTAGCATATTAGAATTTCAGGAGATATTAAAATACTCCCTATTAACACTGTTGGATACTCCATTTCAGGCACATCCATGTAATTGGACACTTATGTATTCCTAATTAAATATTCTAATGTATTCTATTCTGTTCTCATCTCTTTGGCATATTGTCAATGTTAAATTACAACCTATCCTCAGTTCCAAAGTCGTGTTATTTTTACCGAATTATACAGTGTTTCATGTTGCCATGCTGTAATAAATGACCAGTCTAGAGCAGCAAATTTCTATTTTTGACAAACAATATCCTTTTTTTTCTTTTTCTTTATTTACAGCACACAGAAGCTACCTTTTCATAACCTGTGTAATGCCCCCTCTGAGTCTTTCTAGAGCAGTTTTAAAGTCTACAAATTCAAATAATCAAAGCAATTTGCTCTAGTAATTTCCTCCATAATGGCACTGCTTTTTAAGGTTTTTATTTATTTTCTTCCCATCTACTTATCTGGGTCATCCTGCCATGACGTACTGTTGCTTATTAGTTTTATATTATAAGAGGACGCACCAGAATGTATTTTTGATTCTCTCTCTCTCTCTCTCTCTTGCTATATATATATATATATATATATATATATATATATATATATATATATATATATATATATATATATATACACACACATATATATATACATATATATTTATATATATGTATGTATGTATGTATGTATATATATATTAGGGATGTCACGATACCAAAAATCTAGTAGTCGGTACCGATACCACCAAAAGTACACGATGCTCGATACCAAAGTCGATACCATGGTGTGGTTTAAAAAAATTTAAAAATAAAAATAAAATTAAAAACTCCTGGAGGAAATCCTCCTCTGGCTAATACTGGCGAGCGTGAGTGAGAGAGAGAGAGAGAGAGAGAGAGAGAGAGAGAAAGAGAGAGAGAGAGAGACATTTTAGTTATCAAATACTGTCTGACAATGACTAACAAAACATTGCTAAGTGCTAATAAGTCCTAAACGTGTGCGCACACACACACACCCTTATACTCTGAATACAAGCATTAGTTTAAATTCACTGATATGGTGGCAGGCCAAAATGATTCATTAAAATCATTAACATGTGAATAATTATTAGTGACACTAGGCTACATTTAGCTGACAGGACACGGGCTGAATGGCGATGCATGGTGGTCCATTAGGAGGTAGTTTATAACACTGCAATGCGTTAGCGTCATGAACAAATAACTGGCTATCTCAAACACTACATGGGATATAAGGTTAGCTGGTTTCACGGCTATAATGCCAGCTGCCTCAAACAAACATAATATAGGACCGTCTTTCAGGTGCTTCACCAAATTCCAGGTGTTTCCTCGCTTTGTTTGAAATGAACGATAGCATCGGTTGCACACTGGCAACCAACGCTACCTTTCCTGTCAACCAGCTTTTCTCTCTCTGCCTCTTAACGAGTCGGGCGGAGCTAAACTTCTGTAGTTTTTTCCATGTGCTTGTAGGCGTTTTTCTTCTTTACCACTTGTGGATCGACTAAAACACTTGCGCGTATTTGCTGCCCCCGTCAGTTCCAGAAGAATTGCAGCCTCGTTAATAGGTAATAGGTAATTAATAACGGTACCTACGCTACTGCAGAAAAACAAGTACCGTCACGTTTTAAGAATGTTTGTTCCGACTTGGTACCGAAGTATCGGTTCTCGTGACATCCCTAAAATATATATATACACATAAATATATTAATAAATGATTCTCTCTCTCTCTCTTGCTATATATATATATATATATATATATATATATATATATATATATATATATATATATATGTCAGTTTACCAGTGAAAATTATGACCAGATTCAGGAAATGTCTGTTTAGTGCTCCAGATATCTTAATTTGGATTTAAATCCTAACATGGGCATGGCCTAAACCGGAAGTGAGATGTGCACAGTTAGTATTCTGTTTCTACCAGCCCTTGACATTTCCTAACAACTTTAATCGGTTCTGCTTCCCAAATAATGCATAAACTAGTAGCCTAATTTAAATCACAGCGACTCTGACCAGGCAGTTACTATGATGAATGAAGGAACATGAGAATGAAGATATTCTGCAGAATCTCAGTCCCAATGCACACCTTTATGAACCTCCCTTGCAATCTTTCAAAAAAACCACAAAAAAAACCCCCCAAAGAATAATAATGTGCCGCTTTTTATCCATATCTGTATTCGTATCAGTTTCTTCATATCTGAACATGTGGAGTAACAGTCAAGTTGACAAAAGAAGCATTATACAGTGTAATCTATCCCCATACTACAGATACTGATTGGTCAAAATATTGAAAGTAAAGTCAAGAGGAAGTTCTTGGAACATCTAAGAGTTTTCTCACAGCATCATATACCAGTGCAGCTCTGCACATGCATATGAATTTGTGTGTTTGTGTGTGTGTGTGTGGGTGGTAGAGAACTCCAAAGATGGCAGTATCAGGGTGTGTGCTTCTATATTCATCCCAGATCTTTGACATTGTGGTGCCGCTGGGGGGTAATGCTGGTGTGTGTGACGTGCGTGTGGTATGTAAAACCTTCCTGGAGAAGGGGATTATGTACTAGAATGGCCATATGCTCAAGCGCTCCATGTGGCAGAGCAAGAAGTGACGCCTTTTTAATAAGAACGGCTTCACCTGCCAGGGTTCTTGCCACCAGGATCCAACCATCAAGTGTGCATCTCTATTTAACCAACCACTGATACATTCAAGGCTATGCACACATATGAGCCTAATCTCTGCTTTTTATATTCACAGGATCTACTTTAAATGCAGCATCTCAGCTTATAAATGAAGTGCCTGAAGGTTGTTTTGTTCATTTTGCGCACTCCAAAGAAGCAGTCTTCCTCATTAGGCTATTTTAGCCGGAACTGTTGAAGATAATAATTACAAGAGTCTTGACAAAGGCTTTCTATGCTGGCGATCATCCATGTGTGAGAAGGAATAATTAAGGGCTGAAGTGAGGAGCGAGAAAGTGGCATGAATGGCAGATTATTTAACCTGCAAGGTCAACAGTTTTGTGCAGAGTAACAGTACGCAAAAGCCGGTTTCACTGACAATCACAGAGTACATAGTTCAAACGTTTGTTAGACAGCAAGGCTTCCTGAAACATATTTTTAGATTGCTCAGATCTCTGCAGGTTTGAACATTTTCTTCTGTTTGCTTGTCCTGAAAGCACTGTGTTGTCAGACCTTCAACGTAGCAAGCTGTTTGTATTTGCTATCCCTACAGCATACATATTTTTTAAATTTTTTTTTAAACTCTTATAATTAGTGAATGTCTTTTCCACTGATAATGGCAAACTTTTTAAAACATATTTGGTGGTGGTGTCTAGTTTTGCTCTTCGGTGGAGCACTTTAAAAAGGAAGAGAACTAATAAGCGCCTGATGAATACAAGAAAACTGCCAGTCTACATTATTCATTTATTCTTTAATTCACCTTCAGTAACGCTGTATCCTAGTTTGCCTATCCCGGGAACACTGGTATTCACCCTGAATGGGACACAAGTGCATTTGATGGCAAATCCTTTGTATGTTAATTTATGTAGCTCATCAAATAAAACAGACGTGGCATAGTCTGTTGTCGTAGCATGCTGTGAGAGCACATGTTGTGAGAGAGTAAGTCTATGCACATGCAGGATGCAAGGGCATAGACTTACTTACAGTATAAATTTGAGACCATGGTCAAGCTCAAAACACAGGTAGGCATAGTTCAATAGGGATAAATAGGGATCTGACAGGAAGTCAGATCTGGGAAAACATTTTAATATACAAGAAAACAAGACTTGGACTTGTGAACATTCAGTACATTTACATGGACAACAATAATCCACTATTAATTAAGACAATTAAGACAACCAGATTAAGACAATACTGTGATTAAGAAACTAGCATGTAAAGAGCAATTTTTTATTACCTAAATCTGATTAAAGTCATACTCGAAGTAAACACAAATGGAATTAAGACATGTGGAGTGCTCCTGTTTTATTCTCATTATGGAAGTGCGTTACAGACATGTACACACCTTAATCACACTATTAACGTCATGTGGGAGTTTTCACCGCATTTTGCGACAGGACACGTACACACACGGCAGTGCTCAACCGTTTGACGGCAAACAAGAGAGCACGGCTGCGTCCCAAACCGCGTACTTACCTGCTATATAGTAGAAGAAATACATGTATCTCAGCTACTATATAGTTGGTAAGTATGCGGTTTGGGACGCAGCCCACGGCTTCAAGCATTCGTCCATTTGCACGTACAGCATGACAAATAATGAACTGCACTTGAAGCTTTCGTAAAATTAAAAATGAAAAACTGTATACGGTGCCATAACGAAGACGAACTGTATGATACGTGAAATTCTGGAGGGAACGTCGGATGTCGTGGCGCGGGGACGTAATGACGTGTGCCGTTAATTGATCTATGTTCTATAACATGTAAAACCTGAACATGAGCAGAATATTCTAAAAGCGACTCATGTAAACACCTTAATCACAATATTGTCTTATTCAGAATAAGGTCAATAATTAGATTACTGCTGTCCATGTAAACGTAGTCACTCACTGTTTATCTCAATCAAGTGAAAACTATTTGGACCACCACGGGACACAATAGCTGAGTTTCTGGCTGTAGTGTGATGATCATTTTGATCGCTCAGGCTAGCCTACTTCTCTTTACTGTGCTTTCAGATATGTCCGTAAAGCAAAATGAGACTTGTTAGCCTGGATCAGAAGAGCAAATTCTTCCGCTGTAGAATCATACCTGTGCATTAGTGTGCTCTTGGCATTCTGTGAGTGCAAACCGAAACGGGTGTCATCTTCTGTACTGCTGCGTGGCTTTCTCTGTGCAGAATTTTGATCAGCTGTGCAATTTCCATATTCTTTGGATGCCTTGAATCACTCTAGCTGCCTCTCGTGTGACATTATTCGCTAGTGATTGTGATTTTAGAAAATAAACGCCCACAAAGAATCGATTTACCGATCGAGAGCTCTATACAGTGATGGAGGATGTTTAAAAAAAACGTGGGTCCATAATAGAGGCTTAGATTTGAGGAACAAAAAGACAGACCCTTTAGTGACAGAATGAGTAGTGTTTGTATGCGTTTGTCTGTATGACAACAACGAAAGAAAGCATATTTAGGTCAAATATGATGAATGTGCACATATGCACACTTACACAGGCACGTCTGCTCGCTCAGCACGCCTCAGTCCCAGTTGGCATAATATCATTATTTCTATAATTCACCGCTACTCGTATGCTCACATTCTCAGATCTAGTTCCCACACCTGCAATGCTGAGAGGTATTTCTCATTGTTCCAGTTTTGAGAGCTCTCTTTGAAAGTTAATGTTCAGCACCATGGCGGATTTTTGCCACTGGTGATTATGCATGTCTGCATCGGTTGCTCTCTTCCATTCCAGCTAGTCACAGAGCACAGATGAGGCCCAGCTGGAGCCAGGAAAGGCGCAGGAACGCGTCGCCATGGCAACACTCATCGCTCAAACATTCATGCACAATTCATGCCGACCTTTTGCTCTTCAGCATCAGCCCTCTTGTGGCCTCTATGCAGCCATTGCATGGCCCTTCAGGTTCAGGGACCTCTTACAGGTGGGTCCTCTCATCTAGACCCATCTATAAACTCCCTCAAGCACCTTTAATGAGTGCCTGAATGCCTCACTGGTTACAGGACCAATGACTGTCCAGCACAAAAGAGGGAGGGTGGAAGGTGGAACGCAGGATCTGTCTGAGAGTGATGGATGGATGGATGTTGAAGATGACCTCATTTAAAAAAAAAAAAAAAAAAAAAAGGGAGGGCGAGTAACCGAGAAGGGTGATAGGCATATATTATGGCACCTTTCTGTCACTAAGGATATTGAATTTGTGGAGAGGAATGGCAATTGGAAATGTGTTCGGAAACAGCAGCCACCTAACAGCTGTTCCCAGCTCGGAATTTACAGCCAAATCGGAAACGTTTCTTTTTCTCGAGCACATCACTCGCAATCACAATGTTCCGGCTGTGTATAGTACATACTATAACTGTTCTAAATGCTTTTTATTCAGTAAAACACATTACGTACTCCTGATAATCCTGCTCTTATTCATATGGCTGCTCATGCTTACATATTGTCTCATTGTAATTCATAGCACCCCGGTTTGGATCGTCTCCGTTGCAACCCATTTAGATCTTCTCACGCATTAACATTTATTCAAAGTGAGGTTTGAGTCACCATTCACTTTACTAGATTTTTCAGCCGCATTATTCAATGAAAAAGGATGAAATATCACGTTCAAGTGCACTTAATGTAAAACACGTCACATTCCTGCATATGACATTTGGCACTTGGAAAGCCATTAACTCACTAGCAGTCTCTGCGAGGCTAGGAATGGAATGGAATTTGTTTCGGATTTTTCCTTGACATTATCCCTATTGGTATTTCCTTTAATGTGCTATCATAATCAGACTGGGGTGTGTTTAATTTTCTTAATTATTCTAGTGCGCCATGGGAGAGAGAGTGGTAGTGCTGAGATGAGAGATGCAGAGGGCACGATTGTGACTCAGATCACAATCCTATCTTTTATCCGCCACTGCACACGCTACATATAGAGAGAGATGCATTTTTATACAGGCCGAAGCAGAGAAAGAGCGAGGTCCATTTACAAAATTGCCTCTTTTTCTGTCATTACATTTCTATTGTGTCTACAGCCAAACCTTGGCCTCTGGGACT
This sequence comes from Ictalurus punctatus, assembly GCF_001660625.3. Taxonomy (NCBI): domain Eukaryota; kingdom Metazoa; phylum Chordata; class Actinopteri; order Siluriformes; family Ictaluridae; genus Ictalurus; species Ictalurus punctatus. The sequence continues at coordinate 17,810,367 of NC_030430.2, forward strand.
TCTGTCTGATTGCTACAGATCTCGAGACTCCTGTGGATGTGAGAGTTGTAGGAGGCAGGATCGAGGGAGAAGCAGAGAGGAGTGGGAAAAAAAGCTTCTCGTTCACCGTGGCGATGTGGGAGTTAACCTGTCTCTGAGATGTATCTCGTGTAAAAGTTGAATTCAGTTATCGCTTCTATCTGCTGGCGGCTCTTTTCTCCGGGATAATATTTTCTCTCTGGGGGTTGATGGCATCATGGATGTGCTTGAAGTGTAAGGACAGCTTTGGGGAAACAATTGTGGTCTCCCTGTATTCTGGAGCAGCTGCAGCATTCAGAGTGCGCGTTACCGGTTCCAGTGGCTGCGGATACTATTGCACAAAATCCCGAGGCTGCAGTCACTTAGTAGAGTTATGCTAGTGCACAAAGACCTGCGGGCATCAGTTGCTCTCGCAGGCGAGTGTCTTTCCAACCGCGTAATGGGATGACACACTTTTACAAAAATGTAACAGTGTACAATGTTCTCAGTGAAAGTGCTGAACTGAAAGAGTCAGTACAATACCTTTGGGGCATTAGAGTGATGTAACCCATCACAGGGAACAGTCACACACTATGGACAATTTAAGAGATGCCAAACAGCCTACAATGCAAGTCTTTGGACTGGGAGAGGAAACTGGAAGAAACCCCCAAAGCACAGGGAAAGTACAAATACTTTATTCGGATAGAACACGCTCTAGACGAATACAGATACAATAGGAGACACACTACTGTTTTAGCTCGCTTGCAAGAAAGGCTTTCAGGACATCTGCTTCATTCTAGAGACAAAAGAATCATTTGCAAGTGTGGCACTCCTTAATAAGAGCCTGCTCAGGATTTCGATGGTTTATCTTAGGCTAGTAGTTTGTTTATATTTTGTGAAATAGAAACAGTTAAATTAGTTCGGAAATACTGCCGGCAGGTATTAAAAAAAATTAAAAAAACCCCTCCAAGCAGGATTAAAAATCTCTCAAGTGATATGAGGTTGAGGAACTGTCAGAAACAACAACAACAAGAACAAAAACATCTTCCGCTTTAGGCCACCTCTACTTAAGGTATAAATGCGAACACAGGTACGAATGCTTGGAGCACAGATACAAGCCGAGCGATGTTTTTGAAAACACAGACTCTTTTCAGCGTCATCAATCCAGTTGCTGCAGGAGACTTTTTCACAGCGATGCGCTCAGGACATTGAGGAGTTTTTTTTTTGAGTAATTGGGGATCAGGGACTCTTTGCTCCATCTTACAACCCCCCTCTGAACAGACTGCCTGAGCCTGTTTGAAAAGCCTCTATTGATCCTGCCAGGTCCCGTGGGTGCCTGTCAATCTCTGTCCGTCCACTCCATACCCATTCATAAATCAATCTTCTCTATATCCTATTCTTTACCTGTCCATTGAGGCATTCTCCCAGATGGTTTAGAGGAAATAGTTACATGATAATGTAATGTTCCAGGTCCCTAGCCATGCACCATTTTTCGTTCCAGTTCATTTCACTGGCCTTTGCTTTATTTTCAAAACTCCGTGGCACGGGAAAGGCGGAATGAAAGGTACCCACTGATACTCATGTTCCCTAGCATGGAGAGTGCTTATTGAGGGCATCTGCTAATTATGCTGTACACGTTTTATTTGGGGTGTCAATTAAGCAGGAATTGATGGCTCCGTTGGCAAGGAAAGTACACGTATTTCCAAGTGACGACAAACATTAAACCTGGAAGGTGTTTTTTTTTAAATGAGGACAGACCTGTTTGTACTGGTCTTTCTCCACTTTTCTATCCGTCGTGCTTTCTCTTTTATCTCTCTCACCATCAGAGGGCTCTAAATGGATAGTGTAACTGGTTAGGTGGGGGTGTAGCGCTCCATCTGTTCTATACACGGTGGAAACCTGTCTGGGAATTCAGGCACTCCTGTGCACAGCTACTACTGAGCCATGGCCGCTTGCAATGATGGTGTGCCAAGGCTGGAGCGATGAGTACAGGAGTTCGATGTGGCCGGAGGATACGGAATGCTTCCTCACCACAGTAATTGGGTTTAACGTGTCCTGCTGGGGTCCTGACATGGACAGGCATTTGTCTGATGCCAAGCTCTGATCATGGTGCGATTACACAAGGCCTGGCTTGCGCCTGCTCCCCCCACTCTTCACTGTTCATATTCCTCGCCTCACTTACACTGAATCTTTTATTTTTCCGATTTCACCCCCCACCCCCCCATTGCATATACTCAGTGTCTAAAATGATGTCATTAGGAGAAGTGCTGTTTCCTGTCAGATGCTACTCTAGGAGTGAGGAAAGATTGGTGTCATCAGGTCCGTTACTTGTAATGCCGGACTATACTGTAGACTAGATCTCCAGCCCCCTCTTTGCTTGGGTCTGGCATAGCTTTCACTCAGGCTGTAACTGGCCTTTCTCAAACCATACAAAGAGACAGCTTTATTGAAAGAAGTATAAATTTAATCACACACACCAGTTACTCAGGACATAAATTCCTGTGCATTTGTGCCTGATCATGTGGTCTCCGTTTGAAAAAAAAAAACAACTATCCAGTGGATCTGAAAGGAATGTAATTCAATATGCCCGGTCACAAACTGCCAGAAATACTTTATGGGGAAGAAGTGCACAGGTGCCCATGGGCTGTTGCTCGCCTATCAAATGCTTAGTGTGTAGCTATGTGTAGTGTATTGTGTGTCAGAACGTGTGTACGCAAAGGCAGCTGTGAATAGATCTCATGGAAATTAACAACAGTGAAAAGGTGACACAGGCCAAAATTTAGATCATATATATATAATGTGTGTATGGGCGGCTGTGTCTCAGGTGGTAGAGCGGGTTGTCCACTAATCGTAGGGTTGGAGGTCCGATTTCCGGCCCACGGGGAACACCCTGGACGGGGTGCCAACAAACTATGGACAATTTAGAGATGCCGATCAGCCTACAATGCGTGTCTTTGGACTGGGGAGGAATCTGAAGTACCTGGAAGAAATCCCCAAAGCATGTGGAGAACATGCAAACTCTCCGCACACAGGGCAGAGGCGGGAGTCGAACCTCCAACCCCAGAAATGCGAGGCAAACGCTGTAAAAGAGTAAAGACAAACAGTACTAAGCATGTTGAAAGGATGTTCATATTGTGAATATGAGTCCTGGGATAAGCACAGATGACTCTTTAGGATTAGAGCAGCAATTCCAAAGCAAGAGAAACTTTTAAGGTGTACATGTGAGACCATCCCTGTTAGCAGAAGGCTAATTTCACAGAAGATATACCTTTGCTCCTAATAAGTTTTTTTTTTTTTTAGATCCCACATCCACTGCTTCTTCTTCCTCCCTTTTCCCTGTAATTTTCCATGTGCCATTGCTTAACAAGAAGCAGATTCAGAGCTCTTTACGATGCCACATCAAAAAGTACCACCATAGGCACAACATATGCTAGGGACGTTGGGGACTTGTTCCAACCACCATTTTGCTATGCATGGGTTTGCCTTCCCTGCTTTTTGAAAGTGTACTCAATTAAACATTCTTACAACAGAACATGACACATGCTTTCTAAAAATATAAGTTTAGACCTAGTAACCGTGTTAGTTTCTCAAGGATGATAAAACTCACACATCCGGACAGCTGTAATGAGTTACTAGCAGGTTTCTTTTCAATCAAGGGAAAAGAATTGCAATTGATTGAGTATATTTAGAGAAAGCTGCAGTTCTGATATTGCGTCATAATCGAGTATAATAATCGAGACGAAGCTTTATATATAGGCGGGTTAACAGCGTGCTTTTTTTCATGTCGCAAAAAAATACTGCACCTCGTAAGCCAATTCTTTGGTCGCAAGTTGAGATCGGTGGTCTTAGAACGCACGTGCCTCGATTGTGCTGATTGACGTCGTTAGCAAAGAGTCCTTTTCTTTCATCGCAGCTCGGTCATTAGAAGTCTTATAATCTGCCACACGAGATTTCTAGAGCTGCCTCGTTTCCGCTGCTTTATCGCCCACCACTAGCGGTAAGTTTTAATTTAGCAAACAAAAAGCTCCCGCACTGGTATGCACTAGCATTTACATTGGGATGTAAATGAACTAAAATGACAAAATCGAGTATTTCTTCACTGTCCTGCCCAGTTTGTACCTCCGGCGTATTCATTTGGTTCCTTGGCCAGGGTTAGAGTAATTTTACACCGCCAACAGAAACGATAATGAGTCACAAGACAATAAAGAAAATCCAAAGAGCAGAAAGAGCTCCATTCCGATGATGATTAATTTAGTGCGAGCTATGGGAACGTATGTTTTAAAATCTATACGTTGGTCAACTCTTTCTTTATGGAAATATTGCATGTGCAATATCTTTATAGTGTATAATTCTCTGGAGGGACTTGACTGATGGATAGCACAGCTTGCTTTGATTTCTTCTAAATAACCCAATCATAAGCTGCATTCACTTTTTAGGGTCATTAAGAAGAAAAAAGGAAGCGAGAGAGAGAGAGAGACAGAGAGAGAGAGGGGGAAAAAAAAACAAGGCAGTGTTTGACAGCAGCTAAAATGAGCTCTCTCATTCTGAAATACTGGCCAGCATTTAATGGGCTTTATTTTGTGCTTACTTGCTCTTTGGTTGGGGAGCAGCGAGGGAGCAGGTCGCATTTTATAGTGACAGCCGGCTCTTTTCTCACTCCTTGGCTCGTTCTCGTTCTGTGTCCGTACCGGCTGTCTGAGGAGAGAGTGCGAGAGAAAGAAAAAGAGAAAATGAAGTGATTTGTGGAGGCATTGATCGGCAGTGGGAGTATTGATCAGGGTGTTGAGAGGGATGGAAGAGGGTGGGCTAAGCTCTTTGTCTGGCAGAGATGGACACCAGTTGGCCCGGCTGCAGGGGGGTGTGTCACCCTGTCATCCTGGTTTGTTGGCGGGATTGATGTTACTGGCAGGTGGAACACCAGGAAATCATTATGACCACTCCAGTGAATGCTGCTCTCCATCACTGTGTCCACTCATCATGTAGGATTTTTTAAATTTTTTTTAGCAGTGAAGAAATAAGCGGATTGTAGACTTGGATGACGTTCCCAATCATTAATGCTAATGAAGCACATTTATTAATGACTTGTTTAGTGTCTCTTTTTTGGACACACTTTTTGTCATTTGTCCAGAGAGTTTACGTAGCGTGAACGCCGATTTTGAGCCTGGGAGTGCTCCAGAAAACTGATACACGGTCCCCTTGAAAACAGTAGTCTGGGGTTCCAAACTAGTCCGGGTTTCCACCAAACCGGTGCATGGTTCAAATCAGGTGTGGATCAATAATATCTCGAATAATGCAATTGGTTACCGTTTCAAGTTTCATGACAACAAGGAAAGGGTCGTTATGGTCAGCAGAGGAGACCAGATGCCTTACCGATGTATAAAACCATACTTTCTTAGCCTTGGAGCACTGTAAGTAGCTCACCTTTTAGGTGTGAGGGCTTGGGCTGAAAATATATCACAATAAACACATGGCCTACATGGCTACAAATTTCTTATATCAGTCCATATAGGTTTTCACATAGTTTTAATTTGTTATCATTGTGGCTAAAATGCTTGATTTTGCTGTGATTCCCCCCCTCAAAAAAAATTCGTGATGCAACTTGCAGGGTTTGTGCTTTCTTTGAGGAACACTACTTGATTTGGTGAAATTGGGATTGCGTGAAATTGTCTTGCCGTGATGTTTGTTGGTCGCAAAATCCTGGACGGACCGTATTATGAGAACAGCTCCTCGTTTTTTGGAGGTATTCCTGCATGATGACATGCTATGCGTACAAAAACCATTATCATTCACCAGTTCAGTGTTGGTACCAAAGTGGGGGAAAAGCCCTATGGTAGTGCCTACCATTTTCCAAATGCACAAAAGAGATGTATGGAATCACACAACCGATCCACGGTTCAGAAGGAATTCCTCTGTGTGAAATCAAACCCAAACGATCCCAGAATCAGTCCTGGGTGGAGTTCCAAGTGAGATATGACAGTGTGAATTTTCTGCTATCAGGGATGTAAAGCAGTGGGATAAAGTGAAGGTTTAAAAATAAATAAATCAATCAAAAATCTAAGTCTTAAAAAAGATCACACCTCCACTTAATAATGACAGAATGATGCTAAATGAATGGTGATGGTATAAAGCTAATGATATTAATGCCGAAGAAGAACATTTGGTCTAACGACACATATCTAGAATATTTAGCATATTTGTGGATTGGGAGCGCTTACAGTATTCCTAAGCGTACAGCAGAGAGCCATCTGGCCATCGCTTGGTTTCTCTCCAAGAGGCACCCTAGAACGGGTGAGTTCCAGTACTGTGTAGTCCTGCTCCCTTCCCCCTTTCAACATAAGCTGCTATTATTAGGAGCATCGCCATTGGAAGCCACTAAGCAAATAAGCAAATAAATCTCTTTTGTTGTTCTTTTCCGTTTTGCTCTTTGTTGTTTCTCTGTATTCATTTATGTCTATTTTTAAACCATCTGGAGAAATAAAATGAAACGAGGTTTGAAACGAGGATTGATGAAAGAGAATGAGAGGGTGGTAGGAAGCAAAGTGAGTATGGAAAAAAAACCAAAAAAGATGGGGAAAAAAGATGAACTGCATCCTGTGATGATGAGGATGGACCACGGGGCACAGCAGTGCTTAGCGCGGGGTGGAGGGTGGCGAATGTGCTGCGGAGGAAACGAGGGAGAACATGAAAGAACTTTCGGCATGGAAGAGATGGAGCGACTGAACAAGAAGCAAGCTCTCTATCTGTCTCGCTCGCTCTCTTTTTGACGGCTTGAATAATTGAATCTCGCAGGGCACCAGTGCCATGGTGGTTCATTCGTGCATATTCTAGTTGTAATCTTAGCAGTGTTTGGCTGCGTGCCTTCGTGCTGGAGATGCAGGGTGACAGAAATAGTAGATTTCTGAAAATATTCTGCTAGTGTAGCCTCCCATGCTCTTTAGGTGTCCATTCGAAAAAACATCACCTCTGTGCAGCCATGGACTTAACGTTCACACTGAATGCTCTCACGTTTACCCGTGGCCTTTATTAGACTACCAGTTGCGTCTTTGGTTAAACCAAGCAATCACAATGTCTCCCTTCACCGCTGGGTCGTGTACATCTTCTTGGTGTACATCCGAGGATAAGGCATGGCTGACTCTCCTCCAATTCACCCACCTCTCCTTTCTGGAGCTTCTTTTCATTAGAAACTGGCCTAGCCTGTCCTGTGTAGGAGGAGGGTTGTTCTTTTTTCTTTTTTTTTCTTTTTTTTTTTTCTCTGAAACTCAGCTCTAAATAAGCCGGGGTGTCTCTAAGCCAGGTCAGGGCCTGAAGCAGACATTGAGGAGCAGTAAGGGAGATATAGAGAGTGAGCAAGAGAGAGAGAGAGAGAGAGAGAGAGCGAATCGACTGAACCTTTATATATGTGGAAATGAGAAAATAGAAGGGTCCCGCAAAAGTCCCTACACTATCTATAACTCCAACCGAATCAAATAACCGCCCCCTTTTTTGTTTTGTTTTTTCTTTCTTTCTATTTGTTCATTTTACTTTTTGATAACAAGCAATGAAATGGAATAGAAAAGAAGGGGGGGGGCAAGGGAATGAGCGGAGTGCAGGAAAGATGAGTTGTAAAGCTGAGTCCTAGATTGGATTGCAGTGAACTCCAGCGTGCATGCAGATGTGCCTCGGTGCTCAGGTGTGTACGATCGAGCTCGAGTCTTAGTGCATAGCTGTGGCATAGTCAGTAATGGCTAAACAGAGCGGAGGAGAAGAGATGTGTAGGAAATCTCAGTATCGTGTATCAGCTGCGACATCTTTTCCAGCTGTTTGTGTTTGGTCACTCACTGGGAATGAGTGGCTGTGCCCTCCAGAGTCCTCCATTACTTCTGCATGAAAAGGAAATGTTAGCCATAACTCCTAAATTAGATTTCCAATCTTCTAATCTCAGGAGACACAAGCTAGCGCTCATCCAGCTGACATTTTACCACAGTGAGGCTGAATTTCAAATCAGATTGGTGTTAATTAAATGTCTATAACAGCAGCTCTGACAGTAGCTTTTGACTGTAATTCAAATCATAACTTTATATTATTGGACTCAATCTGAAATGTTATCGTTTCTATAGTAACAACTCATTCACAAGGACTTATTGGATTATCTATCCATCCATCCACCCATTTTCTGTACCGCTTATCCTACACAGGGCTGCTGAGCCTGAAGCCTATCTCAGGGGGACACTGTGGGGTAGGACACAATCGCACACACCACAAACTATTTGGAAATGCCAATCAGCGTACAACGCAGGACTTGGGGGAGGAAACCACAGGGAGAACATGCAAACTCTGCACACACAGTCGGGGTGGCAGGAATCGAACCCTCAATCCTGGAGCTGCGAGGCAAACATGCTAACCACTAAGCCACCGTGCCCCCCTGTTTCATGATTTAAAGCTAATAATAAACGGATTAAAACGTTGTATAACAAAATAATAATAATAATAAAAAAAACATATTAATGTAGATATGGTCTCGCTTTGATTTCTCTAAGGATGTAAGGGGTCTCCAGTGCCAGAGCTTTGTAATGATCAGAAGGACTCTTTCCAGTTTCCAGCGCTTTCTAGTTTCTCTGTAACTTGACAAGCTGTGTTGTTGTTGTTGTTGTTTTTTAAAATCCTTATTAACTTCAAAAGAGAGAGAGGTGTGGAAACGTCAGCTTCTCACAAAGCTGTAGTATCACATAAATGATAACAGAAACGAGCGTTTCCTCGACGCTCCACTATAAGAAATGGATAAAAAGCGTTATAAATTGAATCATTGGCAAATTGCTGTTTTATGAGAACAATAAAAATGTTCTGTTATAGAGACATAGCCAACTTCAGGGTGGTAACAGCGACACTACTTCCTGTTGGGCTTCGTGTCGTGTTTTATTCCTCATGTACGTAGCTGAAACTGGCTTTTTGTTTGTACGTATAAGTTTGAAAAACCCTTGCTGCGACAAATCTAGTCTTCATACTTTTTTTTTTCTTTCAATGCAAGAACTGGCTTAAGCATTCCACTCTTCAAACGGCAAGTGCGCACGGTGCCGATCGTCAAACCCGCAACCGTTTCGTCCCCCCATCGTCTCGTAGGCTGTTGCCATGGCAACACATTCCCCACAGCCAATCCTGTGGCATCACATGCTTGGGAAATAAGCACGAAGCAAAGAATGTATAGGGGTTCGATCAGTGCTGAGATGGATCGGAGACAGACATATTCTCCTCCATATTTGTATTTTGTTTTGGGGAGGAAATATACTGACGGGTTTATCCCACAGGAACATTGTGCATCATGCATTGTGAAACCTGGCCACACACATTCTCAGTAGAATAAATAAACAATTACGATGCAGACCTTAACAAGCGTGTGACAGACAACCAATGGTAGAGGGTAGTTATATTATAAACATCAAAATAACCCAGTGCTTAAATTATACACCAGATTTAGATATGTATGATGGATCTTTTACACTTCACATTTAAATATTCGAAGCTTTCATTGCATATGCGGGCACTGGATTTTCATTTATTCATTTTTTTTGTCTCTGTTGTCCCTCTTGCAGAGAGTAGGATGGTTTTGAAAGCTGTCGTGTATATGTGTGTGTGTGTGTGTGTGTGTGTGTAAAAACCCTCCACCATCCTCCATCACCCCACTTAACATGCAGCGGTGCCATCCAGTGGCATTATGCATTCTGCATTGCTTGATCTTGAATATGCACAAATGCGGAGTGCTTATTCTCATCCTCCTTCTGCCCTCCATCTCGTTCATCTCTCTCTCTGTCTTTCTCTCTTTCTCTCACTTCTGATCATGCAAGCATAGCTCTTGAAGTGGTCTTGAAGCCTTTCACGGGATGTGCCTGCAGAAGAACTGGCATCTTGTATCCAAGCTGCTTTCGACTCGACCAGTTCCTGTTGCTCGGTCCGTCTCCGTCGCCTCACTCGCATACCTCAGACTGATTAGGGAGAGACAAGAACGTGTAGAAACATCCGTGGAATGAGAGGATGTTCCTGCTCCGTCTATAACGGAGCACGCATGTACAATTCTGGTTTTGGGGATGAAAAAAGTGCGTTCACTCATCTGAGAGGATTTTATTCGAATTAATTATCATTTGTAAATTGCGAAGCAGCTCTTCGAGCGCAGGGCTCCTTTTAGACTGAACCGGAAGAGTCGTACAGTGTGTACTCGTGTATTCGAGCGTGTACCAGTGTGTATCCTATGTGTTGATTCCGGCCTGTGTTACACCGGTGAATTTCAAGCAGCCTTTCCGGGGTGACAGGCACCGTGTTCAAAACAACTGTGGGCACCTATGCATGTCAGACTGACAGCACCAAGTTCTGACAGCACGAGCTGCTTTAAACACACACACATACACACACACACACACATACACATGTGTCCACCTATCCTGACTTTGTGTAGGGCTCGATGCTGTTCTCTCTGTAACAAAGCATTGTGGGTGTATGGGATGGGTGTCAGTCAAGCATCCGTGCGACTCCTACATCCAAAAAAAAAAAAAAAAAGGGGAGAACAGATAACACAGACGTGAACACTCACCTGACAGTACTGGACGTGACAGAAGAGGAGAGGGGTGGACACTGAGCTCTGTGCGTGTGTGTGTGTGTGTGTGTGTGTGTGTGTAGTTGAAATGTTGGAAGTCAGTGATCAGGAACAGTCTGTGCTCAAGCCCTTCCATCTTCTGCCTGTCCAGAGAGAGAGAGAGAGAATGAGGGAGGAAGAAAGAAAGACAGTGAAAGAAATGAGGAGAGAGGGATAAACAGGGAAACGAGAGAGAGAGAGCCATGCAAAGCAACTTGGGGTTCAGTGTCTTGCCCAAGGACACTTCGGCTTGTGGAGTCATGTGGGAATTAGTGGACAACCCGTTCTACCACCTGAGTCACAGCTGCCCCAGTGGTTAGTGTCTAGCACGTCTGGCTCGCACCTCTGGGTTTGGGGGTTTGATTCCCCATGCTTCGGAGATTTCTTCAGTGAACTCCGGTTTCCTCCCCCAGTCCAAAGACATACGTAAATTGTCCGTAGCCTGAGAATGGGTGTGTGAGTGTGCCCTGCGATGGCTTGGCACCCCTTCCAGGGTGCCCCGAGTCCCCTGGGATAGGCTCCAGACTCCCCTGCAACCCCATATTAGGATAAATGGTACAGAAAATGGATGGATGGATGGATAGTCAGCAATGCCATGTTCTTCTAAACGTTGTGCATGACATAGCTAGAGGTAGCAATGTAACGTGTTTACTCCAGTATCAGATTGCACAAAGGGTATTCAATGCAGTTGCATCCATGGCGTAGAGAAACAGACGTTGATGTCGTATGATGTATTCCAGACAGAAGGGGTTGTAAAAATTTCAGGGAGTTGTAGCCCGACATAAAAGGGATAAGAACCACTGGAGTAAGGGGAACTTGACTGGGTTTTTTTAATTTATTTTTTTTAAAGATGGTCTTTTTGAAAAGATCAGCATGACAAACAATGACACCGTGACAGGCCTAGTTACAAAACTCGTCCTTCGCATTCGTCCTTCTGTGTTTTTATACTTACTATAATGGATTTTATGGAGATTAGCATTTTTTACTAGCATCGCTACAATATTGTAAATTTAAATGTAATGTTCTACCCTGACTTTGTAAATGTTCTCATTCTGATTGTGCCCGTGTGTGTGTGTGTGTGTTTGTCTACAGGCTGCCGGGGAAAGCTTTGTGGCTTCGGCGCGATGTGTCAAAGAGACTCAGCCGACCCCTCGAAAGGAGAGTGTGTGTGTAAGAAGGTGGCGTGTCCTTCAGTGGTGGCGCCTGTGTGCGGCTCGGACTCCTCCACCTACTCCAACGAGTGTGAGCTGGAGAAGGCTCAGTGCAACACTCAGAGACGCATCAAGGTGATGCGCAAGGGCCAGTGTTGTAAGTTCCTTCTATCTATCCTGTGACGCATACACACACACACACACACACAAACTCACACACACAAGCCAGAGTAGAGCAGAGTATTATTTCCAGTATTTAACACTATGACAATGTGAGTTTCCGCAACATGCACATTGTGTGGGACTGCGATAAGAAAATGGCTCAAAAATCAGGAATAAACCTGGCACTGAAACTGGCGAACTCTCAGTCTCTTGCTCTCAGACTCTGGGTATGTCTCAGTCAGCTCCCTAGATCAGTAGTCAGGGCAGTGATCAGGGAGTCGGCCATTTTAAGGGCTGTTTCAATCGCAAAAAAGTCCTTCGAGCGCACTGGAACGTTTGCTAAAAAAATCCCACAACGCACCGCAAAAACCAGGGAGCATCGACGCTCACTATGTTCCCTTACAGGACATGACATCACGATTTCTGAAGCCTTTCAACTCGAAAAAAAACGAAGGTTGAACTCTCGGCCAACTTCCGTCTACAAATGTAAGTAGAGTGTTAGCATTATTATAGCTCTCAAATGATTATTTACGTTAGTGATTTTTAACTAGAATTTGACATTCTATACACGGTTTGTTTGAGTCTAACGTGTTGATTTGAGTCTAACATAATGATTTTAAAAAATGAATCCACCAGCTAGCTGACGGTCCTGCTTGACGTACCATGGCGGAAACGCTTGTGATTAAGCGAACAAATTTATATGACATATAAATCACTTTGGTGACATTTTACGACGTGAGAACGTAGTCATATCGCTGGAAATTAGAGTTATCAGTGTCCCTATGTATAGCGAGCCAGGGTCCTTACCAGGGCCTGAACTCGTGTACACGATATACTGATTCAGGACCTAGGGATCTAGGGAGCAGATCGAGACACACCCTCTGTGTCATTAGATTAGGAATGCAGAGCATAAACACACACATTTGAACAGTTAAACACTGCTATTAGGGCTGCAACTAATGATTATTTTCATAATCGATTAGTTGGCCGAATATTTTTTCGATTAATCGGATGGGGGTAGGCTTTCAGCACCATTTTTCCGTTTATTTAAAATAAAATCCACAAACAGAATGTTACAAATATGAAGTTCAGACTAAAACTTTACACAACTGTTTGTCCAATTATATAAGACTGAAAAGAACCCAATACACACAGACACACACCAGAATATATATTATTCATTTAGGACTGTAGTTTAATTCTGTGCTTTTTGTGCATCCATAAAAATAATGCATAAATACTTATATAATAGTATTTATGCATTACTATTTACAAAAGGTAATGTTGACATAGACAGTAAACTGAAGAAAGTCATTGTCGGTGACTCTGGCTAAAGTTAGCGGCGTTATATTACATTACGTGCGTATGACGTCATGTGCCGTTGACTAGGAAGTCAGCTAGCTAGTGGCTTATAATTCCGGTTATTAAAACAACCTCTAGAGTTCCTTTTGAGACGGTGTTACCTTTCTGAACTTCATACACTAGATGGTAGAGTACATAGTGCATAGTGTAAGTGTATAGTACATCATTTGGGACATAACTCTAGTATTTACTCTCCAAAGCGTGTTTTCGGAACAGAAGTAACGTAGTGTGTAAACGCACTGCGTGCAGACCGACTAATCGGTAATGTGATTCGTTCACAATGATGTTCGTAATCGATTATTATCGATTTTATCGATTAGTTGTTGCAGCTCTAACTGCTATCATTAGTTATTAGACCGAAAAAGATGCTGGACATGTATGAGGGAATAAAGAAGCACAGAGAAGCGAGAATGTGAGTTAGGAGGAATTGTCACTGAAAAGCAGAGACACTGTATATGTATGGAAATACTTCAGGTGTAAACAAATCTGCCTTACGTTTTGCATAAAATTTGTTGAAAAGCAGTGCTTCGGTTACACTTACTTAAGTGGCTATTAAAACAAAGAGTAATTGAAATCGAGTCTTTTCAAAAGGCATATATGTAAAGATAGAAACTTTAACCGCCTAACGTTGAGTTAAAGGTAAATATAAATGGTTAAAAAGTGAGACGTGTTGTTCAGTAATCAACGAAAATTGTCATCATTGATAAATTTCTGTGGCGTAAGAGGAATAACACACTTGTTATAAGGCTTGTAACAGTAACTCTGCTTTGCACTGAGATGCCTCACACCACCCCATGATGTCATATCCTTTATGCCTTACATAACTCAGTTACCTCATACCATAATTATAATATCCAACAACTGTATTGCGTATCATGTTTTGTGTCTATATCCTGCATTTCTGGAGAATGCGCCTGCAAAATAGCAATGCCACGTTATAAAAAACAACAACAACAACAACAACAACGTGTGTCAGTAATAATCATGTATTATTATAATCACAATGTGCATTAGCTTCACTGGGAGTTCCTCAGGAAAGAAACGTCGTCATAAATGATGCTTTTTCAGGTCTGACCCCGTTATTAAAGAACGTTTTGTGTCCATGTGCCTGGCCGGCATAAGTAGTAATTTCAAAGTCTAGTGGAACGCAACCTCTGTATTCTTCCTGCAGCTCTAATTAGCTGCCTCTCGCGCCTAGCAGTAGGAGAAAGAGCATGACGCAAGTGAAGTGAAGGGCCTTTACCTGTTATCTCAGCACACTACTTACACGCGCATAAAAGTCTGTTCTCGCTGTGCTAGCACTTGATTAACACAGCACTTGATGCGAATTCATTCTGGACGACCGGCAGGTTGCTAATGGCCAGCGGCCTCCCGGTCATTTCCTTAATGAAACGCGCAGTGTGTTCGTCACAGTGGCTCGCCTCCTCCCTCACATAACTAGCACACACGCAGAGAAGCCGGTTCTTTTGAAGAAAGGAACCGGCTTAGACAGGGGGCTGGGATGAGAGAAAGAGAGAGGGAGGAGATGAAGAGAAGGTGTGCGCTGTTTTAATCAGCTAGAGTGATCTAAAAACATATTGACCTTAAGTGAGCAAATAGACTTTAGCTGTCTGTGCAAGTGACAAGGTGCATGTGTGGGGTTTTTTGTGGCATTGCACCTCATTTATCTGTTTTTTTTTTTTTATTAAAGCATTGTGTAAATGTTTTCATACAGGGGGAAAAAAACAACTGCAATTTCTGTGCGGTTTACAGTTCAGTTTGCATTTAGTGACGCCCACAAAAGTCCATAATAGGAAAAGCTCACAGTCAGCTGAAAACTTGTGCTAAATCTTCCAGTGTTGTAGGTCAGCTCCTGCAGCACATCAGCTATCATAGACACACACACACACACACACACACACACACACACACACACACACACACACACACACACACACACACACACACAGAAATTCTTCCTCCTGTTATACTTTGGCGTTTCTGTTGAGTTGCAAGTCTTATTTGTCTTCATTTTTGGATTTCTTTTGGATTGCTTTTTTTTTTTCTTCTTCAAAGTCATTCATGTGAAACGACTGGGTGTCACAAAACTTTCATTAAGTTTGTGCGGGTAATTGCAGTAAATAAGCGATTTAAACTTGACCGAGTAATCCATATGTAAAATTGCAGTAACTTTTTGCAATTATACAATTCGAAGATCAATTGGGGTTCAGTGAGACGAACTAAATAGATCTTCATGAATATCACATTTCTTGTGTAATAAAATCATTCGTATCCAGTTTGATAAATGAGGCCTATTGTATAAGTGTGTGTGTGTGTGTGTGTGTGTGTGTGTTTGTGTGTGAGAGGCAGTTTTGGCGGGGCTCATCACAGCATGTTGCAAACCAGTGCTGGATGGTCAAAAGAGCAGCAGGACATCCGAGCAGGTGGTAGATCAGTGACTAGTTCACTCCGAGTCTGCTCTGTTTGTGTGTACGCAGCACATCTAGAAGTCTCACTGTCACTGCCCTTTGCACCATTCACTCAAACGCTCGTTTCTCTAACACATCCCTTTCCTCTGCCTTATTTTCTCTGTCTTTCTTTAAATCTACTTTTGCGCTCACTGCAACAACGCTCTGGAACAGTTTACCAGCAGACCACAGATATGCTTCATCTGTGTCCCATTTTTTATGATTTTTTTAAAAAAGTGCACCTATTATGGTTTTTCAAGTATTACCGTTTATGTAGTGTGTTATAGAGCTGTTTGTGAATCTAAAAAGTCTGCAAACTTTAAAAAATCTACGCGCACGACAAACAGAGTTATTGACTCCCTAAAGAAGGAACCGATTCTGAACAGCTGAAACGAGTCGTTAGTAATTCCAGACTTTACTTCCTGTACTAATCTACGTAGGGTTGTATCAAAAAGCCCCACCTCTGTTCTTGATTGACTACTCACGAACAGACGGAGCAGAAACTCGTTATGGTAATGGGCGCTTCCCTTTTGAAACACGCCGACAACGGTAGACCAATCACAACACACTGGGACCTCTGACCAATCAGAGCAGAGTATGCTCTCTGAAAGGAGGAGTTTAGAATGAATCCTTTAGAATGGATCATTTAACGAGTCGTTTGTGACGCTGGAGGCAAAAGGTAATGCTGCAGTTTAAATTATGAGCACATGAAAGTGTTTTTTGACATTGGATGCATGTAGATCTACTGTATGAGACCTTTAAAACAAAATTAGGCGCGTTTCAAAACCATAATAGGTGTGCTTTAAAAAAGCCCTTAGTATTGAGTGGTTCTATTGGTGTTAAGAATGAATGGGAAAATGTTAAAATACTAAAGTCATGCTTTGGGAATGGTTTATTGCGTATTATATACATATGTTGTTGTCTAAAGCAGTAGAGAGCAGTAATTGGTGTGTAGTTTTGATTTATTTATTTAATTTTTTTCCCACATGGCATTTAGCACAGCATTTTGAACAGATGTTTTAAATCTGCTTTATGACTAATCCACTTACTTTAATTAGAAAACATGCAATCTACGTTTCTTATGCATCCTGTAAAAGCTATAACTGCATGCATTTCATTTCCAGTCATGGAAAATACCTCGACCATGACAACATGGATGAAATGTCTCACTGTTCGTTAAATAATATAATTATAAATATTAACGAGACACTGCACATATTAAGACAAACTCGTCGTCTAGTGGACTTGCATATTTCCGAGTATTTTCCACACATTAGTCTATCTACTGTAGATCGTCTTCCCTGCGGTAACAAGGCAATTCAGCCTAATTATATTTACTTATGTCAGGAAAATCCCACAGTAGGAGACCTGGCCAAGAGTCTAGATTAGATCTGGAAATTCTTTATGGGCTTTGGTTCTTAAAACCCTACCTTGGGATTTGAAGTTTGCTTTACACTTAACCATGCACTGTCTCTGAGATTGAGAAAGAGTATAATATTTCAGCCGAATGTCTGATTACTGATCCGGGAATAGTTTGTGTGAATGTGTCTGTGTGTTATTTGGTCATTAAGAGGTTATTACAGGGTTGTATAGTTGCCTGTCATTTGAAAGAATGTCAAATAACCAACCATGAGGTATACAGTACGACTCATATAGAAGTATTGGAAGAATTGACTCCTTACAGGATTACAAACAACATGATAACAAGAAAATTAGTTTGGACATTGGACAAGAAAATTAGTTTCCTAATACTAGCTTACTCCTCTTCTCACATTATTAACAGTGACAATGCTCTCAGGTAAGGATGCCTGCAGTGCCTTAAGGTAGTTCCTGTCAATTTTAGCCCACTTTTCTACTGAATCTGTTGAATCGTATGTTGTGACTCACCGGCAAATTCTTTTGTCCAGGTTCCTGTTGCCATTGAAAATGCTAATCCCGTGTCTTTCTTTTGATTTGTTCATTCATTTATTCATCGTTATCAATGCTTCTCGTCAATACATTTTTAGGCTACATTTGTCAAAGTGCGTAACCTATTGATATCGCATGATAAGGCGCTGTGAATAGTGGATGTGACTGCTTTTGTCCGGGGAGTTTATTAGTTACATTTGGGAAAATGAGATGGCGTTTTCTCTGATGGTTTTAATTACCATGGAGAAAATGAAAGAGAATATGTGATGCTTGTTTTGTTTTTTTTAAAGCTCATTTGGGGTTCCTCTTCAGTGTCTTAAACTCTCAAACGTCTCGCAGAGAAATGGCATCAGTTCTGCCTCATTGGGAAACTGTTGACTTCTTCTCATTCAAATGAGGATATTGGACTGCATGGTGTAGTAAACCTCTAATGGAGAAATCAATGTTTTGTCCTTTTCTTGGCAGTTTCTGAACTGACGAGGCGCAATTTATTTCCATAATCCTTTACCTGCGAACTGGATTTGAAGACCTAGTCACACGCACTCAACACAAACACCTCTCTCGCCCACGTCTCCCTCGCTCCTCGTCATTTCACACTTGTCACATTGTGAGGTGAAGAGCAACAGCTGGCGATGTCTGCTGTAGTAATAGCACTGGTACAGCTCTTCCCTGTAGTGTAGCTATGGGAGGTGAGATGTCCCTGACGATAGAAGCATCTGATTTCTCAGTTCAGTCGTGTTTGGCCTCAGGCTAAATGCTTAAAATGATCCCCGCTGTGGAGATGCTCTAAAATTCCCCTCAGTTGTTTTGGATGCACAAAGCGTGAAGCTCTTCTTCTAGATTTGGCTAATGCTGACAGGTTTCGGTGGTTTGGAATAAACACGAGTGGGATAGATGGAGCTGGTTATGGTGTGCAAATAATAGAGGTGCCAACATCTGTGGCTTAGCCGTAGCATATACGGGTCAGTGGTGGCTTAGCTGTTAAGGCTGTGGGTACCTGATCAGAAGGTTGAGGGTTCAGGCCCTGGTGCTACCTAGCTGCCACTGTTGGGCCTTTGAGCAAGGCTCTTAACCCTCTCTGCTCCAGGGGTGCTGTATCATGGCTGACCCTGCGCTCTGACACCAACTTCCTAACAAGCTGGGATATGTGAAGAAAAGAATTTCACTCTGCTGTAATGTATATGTAACCAGTATAGACTCATTATAATTATATACGATTTTTGACTGTTTGCTACGGCAATATGAGAGGTGTTTATTTATTTATTTATTTATTTATTTATTTTGTCAGCTAGATAAAAGTCACTCAGCAGGAAAACCAATTCACGGAAGGGGAAAGGACACAGGATGTGAAAATCGCACATTTTCTTTGAATAGTTCTTACTTTCACTGCAGATTGTGCCCTGCAATGGACTGGCACCCTGTCCAGGGTGTACCCTGCCTTGTGCCCGATGCTCCCTGGGATAGGCTCCAGGTTCCCTGTGACCCTGAAAAGGATAAGCGGTATAGAAGATGGATGGATGGACTTTCACTTCATGTCAGCTTCATCTGTCTATTAACTTTGACCTGGGAATTTGCAAACCTCATTTTTTTGAACCAATAGAAAACAACAAAGCACAATAGTGAACTCTATGCTCAGAAAAACATGCGGAAGCTGCTAATTAGCAGTCACACCTGACATTTATCTTGTTGCTGTTGCTTGACAACCTCACAGCAATCAGATCAACACCTACTAATGTACGGTTGATCCGAAATCGCAACAGTATCACAAGATCAATCAGTCTATGTGCTACCAAAATAATTCTAGCTACATCTGAGTAGGGGGTCATGACATGAGTCAGGTCTGTTTGATATCAATTATACAACTGGAAAGACCATGCTTATAGTGTCCTGATGCTCAGACACAAACGTCTACAAGTATTGCTACAAATGTCTACACATTAATCAGTTAATAAACGGTAACTATCTTTAATTACCATTGTAGTCGATTCACAGGGTGTCTATATATTAGGGAAATTAACACTTTTTTCTAAATCAAAATGTCTCCCAAAATGTTTCATACTTGTTTGTATTATAATTATTTTCCGTTAGCCTTTCACCAAAGAAAACCATATTGAAATCATTCTCATGGCTGGATCGGGAAGCAGTTGCATGGTTGCGATGGACTTTAACAGGAAATGTGGCAAACACATCACACACGACACTGCTGCCAAACTCAACAAATTCAAAAAGACTGGAAGTGTTGCGCACCGACCGAGAAGTGGACGTCCACGAACATCCACTCACGAAGGCACAACCGTTATTTTCGTAGTCCCCTATATATGAAGAACTTTGTTGCGTCCTGTAGTATAACATGAACATGTGCTGGACTGCAGACTGTACATGAACTTATGTTCATTTTGTAACGTTCATATTAAGTAAGATTATACGCTGGTTATTTATAAATCCAAGCAGCTTCCGTGTATTGCAGTTAAATATCAGTTCAACCAGTGTGTTATATCGTTTATAGTGTTGGCATCCCATCCACTGGCATGCACTACAGTTTTAGTGGCCAGATTCTGATTTTCTGGTTAGCAATGTTGCCACCTCTGGATTGGTGTTGCTGTGGAGAGAAAGCTCCCGCCATTGGAGCTGGAAAAGTTTGACGTTTGTAGTGGCACAAATGATAGTAATACTGTATGGTACTGAGATGAAAGGAGCATTAAGATTAACAAATTGTGTTTAAAAAAAAAAAAAAAAAAAAGATACCCATTAAGTAGTAAGGCGGCATGGTGGTGCAGTTTTTTTGGGATTCATTCACCATTACACGTCCAAATAAAGTGGTTACAGAAGATAAATAAATGAACAGTAAATAGTACAATTCACCCAAATCATTATTTTAATTGTAAAAAAAAAAAAAAAACAACCCTGATGACAGCTACCATTTTAACATCATTTTGTAATGCTAAGTTTCTGATATATATATATATATATATATATATATATATATAAAAGAAAGAAGTCAATTATTCTTCAGACTTGTTGGATTTTGTAAAAGCTCTGACCTCACATTATAAACAAACATGACCTGAAAAATGGTAGCAGCTTCCACAGTTAAGAGCCATTAGTGGAGAAGGATGTCAGGATTTAACGTGATTTGGTCTCTGCATTTCTATTAAACATTCCCTTTCTTTCATTACTAATGGCCTAAGCATTAAGAATTACATCACAGTACCACATTTAAATCTGTATATATTAGAGTTTTATTCTTTTATTAACCTTAAACCAGAGAAAAAAAATTCTAGGGCATGCATGCTTTCTGTACAGACCTTGGCTCTGACTTAGCCGTTCTCTGGCTGCACGTCTGTCTCCGTCTCGTGCAAATGAGCGTTTGCTCTCTCGCCCCGTTCTGTGTGAGTGTGAATGAGGGAAGGAGGAATGTGTGGCGTGGGGAAGTGTGTGTGTGTGTGTGTGGAAATGTGTGATGTCATATAAATGTGTGAGTGTGTGTGTGTATGTGGTGGTCGGCGGGGGGGGGATAAGTGTGTGCAAGTGTGTGTGTGTGTGTGTGTGTGTGAGAGTGAGAGAGTGTGACTCTCTCTCTCTCTCTCACGCACACACATTCTCACCTGTCTATGTGACATGGGATTTTATTCACACCCATCGTCTCCTCCTCATCGGCTTCCCCACTCCATCTGCTGGAGGATCTCCACACGGCTCCTCAGCCTCACACTTCACCTAGTATATTTAGTCCGGCTGACGTCAACCTGTTAAATGTGGTGTGGTGATGTCATATCCTGAGTTTTACGATGATATCATTTAGACTGAGCTATCTGATGCCACATTAAGTAATGTAGCCATTTATCACTGACCAGGTGAACTCAGTGTGTGTGTGTATGATTTATCCTGAAGCTGCAAATGTCTATTAGGCATGGGTGTAATTTATATAGCAGCAAATTTATATTCATGACATTTAATTTATGAAATTTTCAAACAGTAAATATCATAAGCTTTACATGTGTTTTTTTTTTAGACGTCACATTTCAGCCAATCACCTTTAATCATATGTGATTAGTGGTTAGTTAGCACGTTCGCCTCACACCTCCAGGGTTGGGGGTTTGATTCCTGGTGCTGCCTTGCATGTACTGAGTTTGCATGTTCTCCCCATGCTGCGGGGGTTTCCTCTGGGTACTCCGGTTTCCGCCCCCTGTCCAAAGACATGCATGGTATTCTGATTGGCATGTCCAGAATTGTCCGTAGTGTATGAATGGGTGTGTGAATGTGTATGTGATTGTGCCCCGCGATTGATTGGCACCCTGTCCAGGGTGTATATAAGCGGTATATAAAATGGATGGATGGATGGATGGATACATATGTGCATTTTTATGGAAATCTTACAAACATAAGGCCTCACACATAAAGAATGTACTTTTTTGCCACAAAAAACGTAACCAATCACGTGCCACTGAGACACACCAGTCTGCCAGCAGTGCAAAAATAGCTAATGTTCTTAATATACTATTAAAATGTCTATATAAATCAATTCCACATGACCGAGAACTGCTCTTAGTCTTCATTTTCTTAGCCATTTAGATTTGAGAGGCACACAGCCACTCTGGTTAACTGCACGCAATGCTGGTGCTTGATTTGGGTTTGACGCTTAGAAGCTTAATAATGGTCAGAGTGACCTAGCTCTGCCATTCGTTTGAATAACTGCGCAACATTTAATAATGCGCCTTAATAAAGGAGCCCTGGATCGACAGTAGGAAATACTGGATGCGAGGCAAGATACACCCTGGATGGGACACCAGTCTATTACAGGGCATTGGACATTTACATGTCCACATGTAGGGACAATTTAGAGTTTAGAAACCTGAGAACCTGGAAACTCCACGTTGACATTAAAGTCCCTAAGAAATCAAAATTTTAGTATGAATATGTTATCCTTAAGGTTATCTATAAGCTAGTGTTCTCCAAAATGGTGTCATAACTCGCATTTAGAAGATATATGCATTCAAAATACCACCGATACGGATCAACAATTTTGATGACATCATTCTGCACTTCAGCTTCTCATCATATTTTCTGTCCAATCAAACGCTCTCTAGAATCTGAAGTGTCCCGTCCCCAATATTATAAAAATCCATGGTACTAACTGTCAAATACGTCTTAGCCCAGGCCATGAGGTAAGCTAAACCCTATTGGCTATTTAAAAAGGGTGAGGAGCCACTTGATAAGTCCTCCAATGACTTCCTGTATCAGTGGAAGTTATTTCAACACATGGAATAACGTAAAATAAAGTACTTCACAGGGACTTTAACCCAAGCTCAGGATCAAGCCCTGGACTCTGGACACACCACCCTCCTTCCCCCACCATGCCTCCCAAATTTGTGCAAACAGTTTGATGAAGGCCCACATATGGGCATGATTTTCAGGTATCCAAACATTTGGCTATATAATGTGTAATGACATAGTGTGTTTCTGAGGGATCATGCTCTACACAGTTTTGCAGTATTCCTGCTCAACATCTCCTGCAGCTTCTCCACATTGTTAACCATCTTGTCTACAGTTGAGCTGCTGTTTCCTGAATGTGTGAGATGGAAGTCCTGGGCATTGCTGAAGGTCAGATGAAGGGAGCATTCATCAATAAATAAAGGGCTGTTTCCTACTTGCACAGCCTCTATGCCCCATAAGCCCCCTATAGGGCTGTGTCCTAGATCTACGTACGCTTGCAGACTGCCGAATCTGCTCCAGTGATAATGCAGTTTCTGAACACTATCGGCCAGACTCGCTGTGCAGCTCATCCTCTGGCAAGCAGTGATACTTGTTAAACAAATCCTGTCTTTCTCCTCTCGTTTCTTTCTCTCTCTCTCTCTCTCTCTCTCTCTCTCTTTTGCCTTCACTGTCTTTCTCTCTATCCCCTCCCCCGTCTAATCACCTCACAAGGCCCAGGCACGGTGTTGGAGAGCGATAAGGATGATTACAGCGGGCTAGACGCATTAAAACGCCACATTTCCCACACACTCTTCTTGAATAGCACACAAGAGCATTTTTTTTTTTTTTTTTTTTTTACAACTTTTACTCATGTATTTATGCATTGGGTTCGCCTGAATAATGCATTATTATTTTTCCCTTATTCCTCTCAGATGCGAGGCTGACAGTTCAATGATAGCGAGAGTTCGAAATAATAAGAAAGAGCAGTACGATATAGTAAACTATAATTAGAACAGTAACGTAATTATGATATCTCTTGGAGATATTTTGTAGGTGGAAGTACAAAGATTTATTATGTATTTACTTTATACTTTCCCTGTGCACTATATGTGTCTGGGTAAATATTTAAAATAGGATTCATTTTCTGTGCTTTACAATGGAAATGTTATGAAGCTCTCTTTAACCAAAAAAAGCTCTATGAGGCGTCTCCTAGCTATGGGACATAATGGATATTGAGTGGCGCATTCATTTTCATATCTTCCCTGGCCCACGGTTATGTAACAGTTCCTTGTACGCCATCTTCTCTCCTGTTTGCTTCGGAATATTAACATCGCTGCCTCTTTGTCTTTTCTCAATACTCCAGGTCTGTTGTTCCATTCATATACTGTATAACTATTTTTCAAGCATCGCCTGTGCATACTGTACATACACAGTTTTAATTCCATCAAACACTGACTGTGTGAAAATCTAACAGCTAGACACTTTTATTCACACTCCTTCAGTCTCTCTCTCTCTCTCTCTCTCTCTCTCTCTTACGCACACACCTTTGGATGAAGAAGTCATAATCACAGAGCAGCATGGCCGCTGGGCTCCTGCCCCATCTCTCTCAGGTTAATGCAAGGAGAGAAATGGTTTTCCCATCAGGCACTGGGGCGCAAGCACTCTCCGAGGCACTCGGCTGCTCTGAGAGCGGCAGGTCGAGGACAAAACAAGGACTCTGATAGAATTGTTTCTACAGTGCTGCACTTATGTGCTCACAACAGACAAGACAGAATGGTAGAAGAGCAGGAAGATACACACGGTGTATGTAAATTACAATGCATATGAAGGTAGTCAATTAGTCCAGTTAACTCCCAACAGTTTTACGTAGCAGATATAGACTATACAGTATACAGCATTAATAGTGCTAACAAAAGTATTACAAATGTAGTTATTAATCTTTGTTTTAGTGTTACATTAAACAGTAATCCCTTCTCTGACTAAAATAGGTCCATCTAGACTGAGCGCATTAAGAAAGGAATGAAACATGATGGGACGTGCTTTTATAGGAATATAATCAATGACTTGGTGGTGTGAGGCAGTCAGAAGTGAAAGTGGTTACTGTTACCACCCCAAAGTTGATTATTTTCCAGTGACAGGATATCCTGAAGTGTTTTATCGCACTCATACAACAGCAATTTGCCAACAATATATTTAGTTGACAATTAAAAAATGTGTCAGAGCCATGTTGTTATAGAAAATGAATCGGTGCCTCCTGAATAATCAGATTGGAGAATTCAACAGTGTAGCAGTGCATGTTATGTTACTAAACGTCGATACTTAAGTGAACACGTTGATGTAAATTGTTGAAATCTGCCATTCGTTGGCTTCGTGGTTAGCACGTTTGCCTCGCACCTCCCAGGTCGGGGGTTTAAATCCCACCTCTGCCCGGTGTGTGTGTGTGTGTGGAGTTTGCATGTTCTCCTTAAATGGATATGGGTTTCCTCCGGGTACTCGAGTTTCCTCCCCCAGTCCAAAAACATGCGTTGTAGGTTGATTGGCATTTCCAAATTGTCCGTAATGTGTGAATGTGTGTACGATTGTGCCATGTGATGGGTCGGCACTCCATCCAGGGTGTCCCCTGCCTCGACTCTGTATAACTCTGTCGACAGTATGGAAATTCTGTGGATGGATAGATATTCATTGTAGGTGTAATTTTAGCCATGGATGAAAAGATTTTAGTTAAAGCAGATGTTCATTATTTAGTTTGGTCTTTCAACAATAAATAATTATGCTTTATTAAAGCGCACCTAGTATCTTTTTGAAACGTGCCTAATTATAGATACAATAGATTTACATGCATCAAAGTAAAACAAAAAAAAAAAACCACTTTAATGTGCTCATAATTTAAACTGCAGCATTACATTTTTTCTCCCAGTATCACAAACGACTCGTTTAATGATCCGTTCTAACGGATTCGTTCTAATCTCCTTCCTTTCAGAGAGCATACTCTGCTCTGATTGGTCAGCTGTCCCAGTGTGTTGTGATTGGTCTACCGCTGTCAGCGTGTTTCAAAGAGCAAACGCCCATTACCATAACGAGTTTCAGCTCCGTCTGTCAGCCGATCAAGACCAGAGGCGGGGCTTTTTTTTACTAACCTACAATCCTACGTAGGTTAGTAAAATGGTAAATGGCGCACTTATATAGCGCCTTTATCCAAAGCGCTTTACACTGTGTCTCATTCACCCACACCCCAATGGTAGCAGAGCTGCCATGCGAGGTGCTTACTTGCCATCAGGAACAACTTGGGGTTAAGTGTCTTGCCCAAGGACACTTGGGCATGTGGGCCAGGAATCGAACTGCCAACCCTACGATTATTGAATTAGTGGACAACCCGCTCTACCACCTGAGCCACAGCCACCACATTACAGGAAGTAAAGTCTGGAATTACTAACGACTCGTTTCAGCGTTCAGAATCGGTTCCTGCTTTTGGGAGACAATAACTCCGTTTGTCATGCGCTTAAATTTTTGAAACTTTGCATTTGACTTTTTACATTCACAAACACACTACATGAGCGGTAATATTTGAAAAACCATAATAGGTGCACTTTAATGCTGATGTTCATAGTTTGTTAGTATTAATTATTGAGAATTTCCTGGGATAACTAACTGAAATATTTCATTTCTTACCAAAATAATGGAGTGTTTTACTGGCCAAGTAACCACTTTAATATTTCTATAAACAGTCAAATCAGTCCACAGTAATGACAAATATTTATATGGATATGGATATGGACGTGCATGCAGACACACGTTTGTTTGTCTGCTGTTGTGTGTTCTGGCAGAGCGTGAGCTGTTGGAAGGCTGCAGATTTGTCTCAAAACATATTTTATTAGGAAAGCAACCGCTTCCAACGGACGATGCTTTTAGCCACGGTACACTAATTCATTTCCGTCATCGTGAATATGAATACGCCGTGCTGTTTGCTTGCTGGCAGACATCATTGCCCCATGACCTTTAGATAGTCCTAACACGTATGTGCTGCATCGGTTGATTAGCGTGCAGCACGGGGCAGTGCTTTCGTGAACCTTGCTGTTAATTGTTCTTGATTATGTGCAGGTTCTCGTGCATATTAAACGCACTCTCACACACCCATCAAACCTGGTCAGAGACGACCGTCGGAGGACTGCGGAGGAATCGAGCAACCTGTTTAAACAAAGATGAAGCGCACAGTATGTTTTTAGTAGAGTGTGTTTGGGAATGTAGAATGAGAGTAGAGATGTACTCTTACTGTTACTGTTTATTGCTCGAACATGGCGCCTTCTGCCGTAGGTTTAGGCAAGCGCAAACACAGACTATGTTTACATGGATAGCAATAATCTAATTACTGACCTTATTCTGAGTAAGACAATATTGTGATTAAGGTGTTTACATGTGTTGCTTTTAGAATATTCCGCTCATGTTCCTGTTTCACGTTATAGAACATAGAGAGATTAACGTCACACGTCATTACGTCCCCACGCCACGCTGTCCGACGTTCCCTCCAGAATTTCACGTATCAACATACAGTTCGTCTTCATTATGGAACCGGATACAGTTTTGGGTGTTTCACTTTTAATTTTAACGAACACTTCAAGTGCAGTTAATTATTTGTCATGCTATACGTGCACATAGACGACTGCTTGAAGCCGTGGGCTGCGTCCGAAACCGCATACTTACCGTCTATATAGTAGCCGAAGCACATGTATTTCGCCTACTATAAACATGTATTTCGCCTACTATATAGCAGGTAAGAATGTGGTTTTGGACACAGCCGTGCTCTTCTATTTGGCATAAAACGGTTGAGCGCTGCCGTGTGTGTATGTGTCCTGTTGCAAACTGCGTTGAAAACTCCCTCACGACGTTAATAGTGTGATTAAGGTGTTTACATGTCTGTAACGCACTTCCCTAATGCGACTAATACAGGAATACTCCACACGTCTTAATTCCATTTGTTTTTACTTCAAATATCACTTTAATCGTATTAATTTAATAAAAAATTGCTGTTTACATGGAGTTTCTTAATCAGAGTATTGTCTTAATCAGGTTAATATTGGATTATTGTTGTCCATTTAAACGTACTGACAGTATTGCAAGAGAGTATCTGGCCTTTGAGCTTCACCAGCAACGCCATGATTTATCAGTTTCGGTGCCTGATTTTCTGCATTCACAGCTAACGTTAAAGCATATAAGAGAGAAAGACAACTGCAGTCAAATAAGCCCTTTGAAGACATACATCAAAAGAATGAATCATCGAGCACAGCCGAGGATGACACGAGTCGCGAGTGGGAGAACAGAGTAAAAATTTGGGGATTGAGGCATGCGCGAGTGTGCGAGTATGTGCAAATGAAGGTGCAGAAAGGGTCTTCCTTCTTTGTCTCGGCGTCGCCTCTATTTCTGGCTTTATGCCTCAGCGCGAGTGCAAAACAGTGCATGTGGAGACTGCGTGGGTTTGAATGGGTTTGTGTGGAAGTGTGACAGAGTTAGTAGCAGGAAAGTTCTGGAAGGAAAAGAAGAAGCTGGGTCTACCCATGCCTTCCTCCTCATTAGAGGCAACATTCATGATGCCTTAATTCATTCGATTTTACACCCTTCTCTGTCGGAGAGTACAGAGAGGGAGGAGATACAATTCTGCATGTTATAAACATTAATAAATAAATATTGCACCGATAAGTGTGGACAGTATGCAAATGGAGTGGGGGAGATGTTAAACATGGAAATGTTGCACATTAAATAGAAAGATATTGCAACGAGGTGTAACAGGTAGACATTATATACAGAATTACATACACAGCGCATAAAAAAGCATTATTTACATTAGTGAGAAGTCTGCCGTTGATTCTCTGTCTTCCTCAGTGAAGATATACCTGGATCAAACGCAGTAACACAATGCATTATGAGTATTCCATGGACAATAGTGTATCAGCATGAACCAAAGGATTAAAAGAGTGCACTGGATGGACACGTACAACATGGCAGACCTTGAAAATAGTTTGCTATATGTATTAGGCATGGAACACAATGCCACAATCAGTATCTGTTTAGTGTTTTAAATATGTATTTGTATTGTGAGTTACCCTGAAGTGGGCGTGACCTAAACGTATTTTTGTTTGTTCCTGCCCATGATATGCAAGGTGTCCTAAAAGTTTCCATAGGGGAAATGAACACTTTTTAGCAACATGTCTTCCAAAAATGTTCATACCTGCTTTATATTATATATAAAGAATGTCTTAAAGGCTATCTTATAAAAGAAGAACGTATTGAGATCATTCTCAGGAATGGATCGGGAAGCTATCACAAGGTTGTGATGGACGTGCAATTACATGCATAACACCAGATGCGTTAACACGAGTTCATCGCGAGTGGGAGAGACAACTCCACGTGTGTTTACAAAGAAATGGCAATCATGTACAGGATGTTTTGTAAATAAAGTTCCAGTTTGCTAAAAAGTGTGAATTTCCACTATGTAGGGTTTGTAAAAATGAACAAATAAATAAATAAATTTGTTCGTTCTGTTTCCCAACGTATAAACAAACTAGTAGCCTAAATTTAAGCACAGCGATCCTGACCAGGCAGTTGCTAAGGATAACCAGATAATCATATGACCTGTGAACCTTTCTGGTAAGCTTTCCACAAATAATTACGAGTAACGCACTTCCTATTTGTGTCTGCATTTCGGATACTCTGAAATCCTTCTGTTCATTCTGAATAATGTATTCATGTGCAGTTACATCCATAATACTGTATGTATATAGTTAATGAGGCACACACACACACTGTCTCACCTGGCTTCACTAAGCAAAGCCATCAGACACACACAGCACTCAGTGACAGCTCCCAGCATAAATTACACTTTAATACAGAGCAAAACAAACACACTAACATCTAACACTGGCAGAGAGGCGAAAGGATGGAGGAATATTTGTGTGTGTATCTCTCTCTCTCTCTCTCTCTCTCTCCTTCTGCCTCACTGTTTCCTTCCTCCAGTTTGTGCCTTCACATGTACTTATTAGTTTTTGCAGTGCAGGGCTGAAGGGCCTTGCCATAGTAGGAGTGAATGTGCCTGCATTGCATTATTCCTACTCCTCTTTGCTCATTATTAAAACTTTAACCTGCCAGAACTTTGGAATTTCACAGTGGAAGTAATTAGCTGAGAGGAGCTGCCCGAGTTCAGAGAAACTTGAGAATAAACACAGCTCCAGCTCCGGATGCACTTCTTCCCACTCTCACATAGGCGCTTTCTCTCTCAGTCTCTCCCTCTCTCTCTACGGCTAGCCTGGCAAATCAGCGTCACTTAGCCTGTTATGCTTGTTCCATTTTTACAGCCAATTTGTCTACTTGTCCATTTCTAAAAAGCTGATCGGGGCATACACATATTCAACCAGTGGCATCCTTTTAGCATTCTTTATTTAAACTAATCTCGTTCTCTCCCTTCTCATGAGCTCGAATGAGGATGCGGGGCAAAGTCTGTGCAATGACTCGAAGCGAACAGAGTTTTATACATGTTTCTAGCTGCATAGTTAGGTATCTAGCCAAGATGCTCTTTACACATAATCCTAAGAGGTACATATTGGCTGTAGCAGTACTTAGATATATTTAAAACAACAGGCAATCACTACAGAACATCAAAGTGTTATCTTTAATTTAATACCAAAAGCTTTTTGTACTGCAAAACATCAAAAGATCTCACTAGCTAGTCTAGCTCACATGCTTAACTCTACATGTTTCCTCAAGTTAGGTTTAGCACCAAATGTTACATGCTCTGACTCATATATAATACGGAAAATTTTCTTTAACAATGACAAATACCATTGGTCACACTACGTCCCAGTAATAAATGATACAATTTGTGGCTTCCAAGCAACACATAAAAGACTAGCAGCTGATGGAATTTATTTGGAAGTGAGAGTGAAATGACTTACACCTGACCAGAGGACCAAAACTCAGACCATCTGATCACTTTGATTTAGTGATGTCTGCTGCGTTCCTGTACAGGGTGACCATTACTATTTTAATTTATAGCCTAAATATTGTGGCATATCATACCAGATGACTCGAAATAGCTCATTTCTCTACCTTCTGGGGATTAAACGGAGACAAACGAGTTGAGAAAACATGAGTCAGAGGCGTTTTATCAATAGCACTAGCTCTAAAAAGGTGTAAAGACCAACACCTCTGATCCATGGTGTCCCCAGAGCTGAGGCTGAATGAGCTCACTGTTTGTCATCTTTCAGATAGCTCCCACTTCCTGGCAAGCAAAAAGTAGATTCTCTTTTTTTTTCATCACCTGACAGTGCTTGATTTAGTGAGCTTGTCGGAAAAAGCCGGAAGTGTTGCGAGCTATGAGAGTTGTGTGAGAGGGAAAGAAAGGAATAGGGAAGGAGGCATCTTTTTTCGAAGACAAATGCATTCTACAGAGAACCTGCTCGAATCACTCTGCCAGATGAAGCCTCCACCAAACACATCCAATCGTTAATATGTGCCATATACAGTATACTGTGTGTGGAATAGGAGAAAAAAGAAAGAAAAAAAGGTCTTTAGAGAGATCTGAGAACAGAAAAAAAAAATCATCTTCATCTAGACGAGTGGACTGGAGTTGATTCAGATTCACATGGAATAAAGGCAGCAAATGATGCATCATGGGATTGCGAGCTGATATACAGCTCTGATGAAAAACACGAGGCATGGACAAAGGGAGTGATAATAGGCAATATAGCAGAATGCGCCTGGGGACGGTAGGGCCAGTGGACTGTAGGAAATGAAACAGAGCCGCTCTGAAGTGCCACTCCCTGCTTGCTTCCTGTCTGCTCTTTCTTCAATGCCTCGCATGAATATTTATCGCAAAATATAATAACGATAATGATCACATGGCTCTTCTGAATGTAGC
Organism: Ictalurus punctatus; assembly: GCF_001660625.3. Taxonomy (NCBI): domain Eukaryota; kingdom Metazoa; phylum Chordata; class Actinopteri; order Siluriformes; family Ictaluridae; genus Ictalurus; species Ictalurus punctatus. The sequence continues at coordinate 17,842,089 of NC_030430.2, forward strand.
GCATCAAATCCAAATACGTATTTATTTCAGTCAAATCACCTTCTAGCCTGGCTAGGGGGAAAAAAAAAAAAAAAACTCGTTCCCTTTTCATTTATGGAAAATTAAAGGTATTCCTGAGTGGTGAGGTGCTTAATAAGATAGAGACAAAGTCCTCTAGAGGAAAACACGGCTTTCTCATTTTCAGAGCTAAAAAATCGACTGATTAGGTCCTCTCTGCTCGGCGAAGAAATGCTGAAGCATAGCAATTGAGAATGCATTGTGGATGCAAAGTCTGCTTGAATCGGGTAAATTAGAGGGACTTGTTTCTACAGTCATCCAGCTGTGACTGAATTGGGAAAATGGAGATCTGTGCCATCTGGTATACCTCATACACGCAGAAGAGCTGGAGGAAGTGCCTCAGCGCCGCGCCTCGCTTTAACTCACTTTTTTTAATGCCCGTGTTGATGGACGATGCTTGGCTGACCCTCCAAGCTTTATTTCCACACAAAACAGGCATTAGATGAGCAGCAGTCTGGCTCATTTCTCATAAACACAGGCATATTCTCTCAGGGGTATATGCAGAGTTGGCGACTTAAGTTGGCAGATTAAGTTTTGAAGCTATACAGATAGACAGATTTAAAGGGGGAAAGTTGTCTATATCTAGGGAGGCCAGGTTAGTTTATTCAAATCGATCAAAAGCAAGGGTAGACCAATCATCTGAGCCAAACAGATTTAGCGTACAGGCAATTTATTTTTATTCAAAGACGCATGGCAAGTACGTTCAACCACTAGAGCATTGATTTACATTTACGGTATTTGACATTATCTCATTTATACAACTGAGCAGTTGAGGGTTAAGGGCCTTGCTCAAGAGTCCAACAGTGGAAGCTTGGCTGTGCTGGGATTTAAGTTCACAACCTTCCAATCAAAAGTCCAACATTTTAACCACTGCCCAACTGTTCCCACGGCTCACTAGAAAAACAATACAAACACTGCTCGTTATTGACTTTTGCAAAACAAACAGTTTTCATATTTAGTGCTCCTCATGGTGGTTCGACAGACATCGATGCTATGACGATGTTATGACAGCGAATGCTACACTTTCCAAATCCCACCCCTTGCTGCACTACACACATTGCCCAAGGCACGATACGGTTAACAGTAGAACTTTTTTTTTTCAGGATCTTGCAGATATGCGGAAACACTGACTACAGTGACAAAATAAGGTCCAAGCTGTTATATAGCTCTCATGCATTTACAGAATCATCTTGTAGTTAAACATGCCTAGAGAAAATAAACATACTAGCATGCGTGACTCAAATAATATCTTGTAAGTTTGATATGAAGAATAAACACTACAGGTCAAAGCCAAATGTTGTCCAGTGACCTTGATTTTTTTCGTCGAGGACACAAACACGATGCGCTACATGAGCATATACTTGAACTCTTGATACTAGCTCTTTACTAGCTAACTACCACTTTTTAGCTTAGTCAGTTAGGTTTCCAGGCAACCAGAATCTGAGATTGGGGCGCATTAGAGCTTCCACTTGTGTAACTACCAAACAATTTGGGCAACTTGCGAACAAGATTTTACAGAGTATTCCCAATGTATTTTCAATAAATGGTAAATCATGCTGTTTGTATTTTTTTCTGTCTGTTCTCAGCTCTGAAGGACCCATGCAGCGAGGTGACGTGTAGCTACGGCAGCACCTGCATTCAATCTTCTGATGGCCTCTCCGCTAAGTGCATGTGTCCTCTGAGCTGTGATCATGTGCCTAAGGTTACAGTGTGCGGCAGTGATGGCTTGGACTACCCCAGCGAGTGTGCGCTCAACATGAAGGCCTGCTCCACCAACAAGAACATCCGCCTCCAGCACATCGGCTCCTGTGGTGAGTCTGCCAAACTTCAGCTATCTTCATCCTCACAAATGACCTCGGATCACTCTTGCCATCTGACTGTTTGGTTAAGTGCATATGGGGCATTTGTGGTGGAAATTAGGAGTTAGCTTAGTGGTTAGCAGGTTTGCCTCGCACCCCTGTGGTTGGGGGTTTAAATCTTGCTTCAGCTCTCTGTGTGTGGAGCACACATTTTCTCTCAATGCTTTCGGGGTTTCCTCTGGGTACTCTGATTTCCTCCCCCAGTCCAAGGACAAGCACTGTAGGCTGATTGGCATTTCCTAGTTGTCCGTAGTGTGTGAATGGGTGTGTGTGTGATTGTGCCCTGCAATGGTTTTGACACACTGTCAGCTTGTGCCCCAAGTTCCCTGTGATAGGCTCCAGATTTTGCCTGTGCCCATGTTTTGGATAAGCTGGATGGAAATTAACAAACTTTTTTTAAAGTAAAGTTTATTTCTAATACACATCAGGTGGTATCGTGGTCCACCTCAAAGCTCCAGGGTCCCTATTCTTCGATCCTGAGCCTGTTAATGGTCTGTGTAGAATTTTTCTTCCTATATCCATGTGGGGATCATCAGGATTCTCCGGTTTTCTCCAACCTCCTGGCAAAATTCCCTTAGGTGGACATCGCCCCTTGATGAGAAGGAGTGTGTTCATGGTGCCCTTGGATGGACTGACATCCCATCCAATACTCCCACCTCACACCCGGTGTTCCAAGGATAGCCTCCGGATCCACTTTGACCAAGTGGTTATTAAAGTCGAATGAATTTGTACAAATCAGGAATTCATTTCAATTTAAGATGAAACGAAGTATCAAAAGATACACTTTATTTATTTTTCTGTTTCTTGTACTAGATTGTTTGGTTGCGTGTGATGTGAGAGTTTGCATGCACACTTCAACAAATTGGAGAATAGGAGTGCTTTAAAATCTACATGGATGATTTCAAAATAAATCATTCTACCCTGACTGGCAGCTTCCTCCTACCTCACCTCAATCGCTGTCTGAATTTCCTCATTACTCCTTCTTTTATTAAAGTGTTTCATGTTGAGTTGAAGCTTTTGAGTCATGAGTGTAGAATGACTTTCTGTTCGTGAAAGAGCCCTCAGCCACTTTGGACCATCTAATGACATCTCCCAGACATCTCCCTGAGCTCTCAGCCTTGTCAGTGTACTCGCTTTTCCTTCTCCTCTCAGACATATTGGATTTATTATATTTAATGCTTCGTACCTTGCCGATGTCTATGGTTCAGCATGTCTTCATTTAAGATAATTTAGCTGAGCAGAGTGCTGTGGCAACGGGTCAAAGCAGCAGCAGTTTCTGTAGGTCAAGACCTGTTCTGTTATTGAATAGCCCATCGTCTGGTAAAAAAGAAACAGCAGACATCCCTGGGTTTGGTGGTACAGGTCTTATAGTATAAACTAGATAAAGCACATGAGTGCACATTTCTCAGTTGATTTATTCTGTCGTTAGCTATTTGTGTGTTGATCATTATTCTTGCCGATTATTTCGGTATAAATGGGCTATCAGTGATATGTTCTGTCTCTGTCTTTCAATGTTCAGATACCTAAAAATAAGGTTCAGGGTTTGCCATCCACATACTTCTATTTGCTGTTAGCTAATGACTTAAAAAGGAATCAAGGGCAGCAGATCCGCCAATGGATGGAACTAAAAGTGTAAAGTAAAGGCTGGGGCTGATTTCTCTCTAGCCAAGATTGTAGAATCATGCCGCCTATCAGTGACAGTCATGTCACGTTATTACACTTGGTGAAACGCCCCCTAGATTTTGTGAAGGATGAATTTATTTAAGCCTACTCATTAGTCCAGAGTGGAGTTTATGTTCTCCCCATGCTTCGGGGTTTCCTCTGGGTTCTCCAGTTTCCCAACCCAGTCAAACAACATGCGTTGTAGGCTGATTGCTATTTCTAAATTGTCTATAGCATGTGAATGTGTGTGTGACTGTGCCCTGCAATGGGTTGCACCCCATCCAATGTGTCCCTTGCCTTGTGCCCCAAGTTCCCTGGGATAGGATCCAGGCTCCTCTGCCCCCCTGTGTAGGATAAGTGGTATGGAAAATGGATGGATTCCATTCCTTTTCTCCTATTTGATTCAGTAAGAGAAAGAATAACAGATTTGTCTTGCAAATATATCCCCAAAAAGAGCTTGCCTTAAATTTAGTGATTTAAGCAAAGGATATATGTTTGTGCCCTTGCAAGACCTAAACACCAAAAACAAATGGATGCTATGTGATTTCTGGTCCTGCTATCTGTATCAGATTTCTGGAACTTTTAGTCCAGATTTGGCTGACATTGAGATGTTCTTTGTGGTGTCGGAATAAACAGAGAGCAGTCATTGCCTTAAATAATGGCTCCCTCGCAGACCGGTCCCGATGATTGCTCTGGCCTCTCAAGGGCAAGTATAATCGATGTCTTAGTGATTCCAGGGAGAATGCTCCACCTCATGGCCCCTGAGTTGGACATTGTCCGTCAAACTAATAGTCCTAAATCTGCCTCCTGTCATGGACATTTCTGGCCCCAAAGCACTCACATTCACACTCTCAAAACATACATGTCCATAATGATTACATACATACAGGAATAACTGCAGAGCATCACATGACATGTAAACAACCACATAATGCACGTATGTATATATGTGTATATATATATATATATATATATATATATATATATATATATATATATATATATATATATATATATATATATATATATGAGCTCATGTGTTTGTGTTTGTTGCTATTCATTATTCAAACTGTTGCTAAGCCTAAACGAAGAGATCCCTCACCTCCATGCTTCACACATCCTTATTATAACAAATATCTAATCTGTCATTTTTTACTGTGCTGGTGTCATGAGGTTTGGTTGAGGCAGCACCTCCTGTATCTAATGAGGACTATAGCACTTTTATTTTTCACATGCTCTTAGGTCTGCGCATCAGTAAGTCTAATAGCTATTCACAGAAGAAGCTGTAAGATTTAGGGCTCTGGACTCTTAATCAGAAGGCTGTGAGTTCGAAGGGTATTATAGATACAAATGATTACGAATAATAGACGAGCAACAGGTCTATAATCATTAATACAGCATGCAGATACATTTTCACCTACAGACGCCCTGAGGGTTTTCTTAATACAAACAGAGCCATATGTAATGACTGGGACAATTAAAAAATAACTAAGAAGCACATGCTTTAAGAACCCAGCATGGTATAGTCTCTTAGCATGCATGAACAGCTTTAAAAAACCCCACTCACATCAGCTGTCTTACCTGAAGGGAGTACTTGAGCACAATTTCCAAAGGGTTCAGTGGCAATGCTGTGAGTCACACTCGGAGCAGATGTAAAACCTGTTAAGATCATCTAGAGTGTGGTGCATGGCAGTGGTGTTATTAAAACTGCCAGGGTTTTCTTTATAATGCGTTATGATTTGCAGTCATTTCTACATATGTTAGTAGCCACAGACATTATTCATTTGATTAGAAAGTATCACAGAACGGCCTTTTGGCCTTCCTGATGGCTTTGCTCAGACCATTCCATACCCAGTCTCATTGTAGCGACTTTTGTTCCTTATCGTTGAGCTGGTGCTTTATACCATTCCCAGATATCTGTGGTAATCCAAGACTTCTGGTTAGGTTACAAGCGTATCGTACGAGTGAGAAAAGATTCCTATAATCAGGCTTCAGCCAGTATATTTTAATGGCAAGTCATGGCTCAGTGACTGCCAGTGTTTGGTCCTTGACAGAGGTGCAATGTAACAAAGTACCATTAAGTCTTGAGATTTATAATGAGTCTTTATTGGTTACATATACGTTACAGCACAGTGAAATTCTTTTCTTTGCATACAACAGCATGTCAGGAAGCTGGGATCACAGGGTCACTGGGAGCGCAGGGTCAGCCATGATACAGCACCTCTGGAGCAGAGAGGGTTAAGGGCCTTGCACAAGGGTCCAACAATGGAAGCTTGGCAGCGCTTGAACCACCAACCTTCCAGTCAGTAACCCAGAACCTTAACCACCAAGCCACCACTGCCACCACTGCAATTGCCACAAACCGTTTTGCACTCTCCATCAATGAACAGTTGATAAGTCCAACAAAACAGACTTCACGTGAAAACTGTAATGAATTTCCTGGCTAAACAATTGCACTTTTTGACCATGTAGTATACAGTTATAGAAGGGAATTATTCATAATTGCACAATCCGGTGTCACCCAGATGAGGATGGGTTCCCTTTTGAGTCTGGTTCTTCCTCATATCGTCTCAGGGAGTTGCTCCACACCAGAGTCGCCTCTGGCTTGCTCATTAGGGATAAATTCATACATTTCAAATTTATATCCTACATTTATATATTTCCCTAAAGCTGCTTTGTGAAATTGTCCATGAACTTGAACACCTCTGAGAGCCCAAACATGCATGATGCAAACTGTTGTTATACTGTAGTTGAGCCATTTATGTTTCAGATTACTAGCTGGCTGTGTGTTAACGTGGATAAACAGTGGTTATAATTATTGCTCATCCAGTACGCTAGTAGGACTTGGCTATGCTTGGTTCCTTACACTGGGGTTGTGCTAATCCAAAAGCTGAAGTAGCCTGGAGCTTGGATGCAGGGACATTGGCTTTCACATGTTCTGTTAATAAGAGGAAAAGGTTTTTGCAGCAGTTATGGCTTGGTGTGCATGGAGTTCACATTATGAGAAGCTCGTTGGTCAGAGTAAAAGTGGTCCACTCCACTATGTTCATTTACACACCTTTGACCTGACATTGGCTTTGCATGTCAATTTACACTCTTTTTCCCTGTCTGTCTTACTCTGTAGCCAAGCTCTATATGCAAGATTGTCAGCTTTAATCCACAGCTTTGGAATCTGCTTTCTTCGTTGTCTTTGATTCTTGTCTATGCTCATTGTCTCCTTTTTCGGTATCTCTTTGTTCTTGTTTGGTTTAATCTTTATTCCTCCAGTTCTCAGCCCATTTTCTCGATCTCTCTGTCTCTCTGTGCTGCTTTCCTTCTCGTTCTTTCATTCTCCTGATGTGTATGACTTGCTCACAGCTTGGCATTGTTCTAATGTGCGACAGCCACTGTGATGTCCTTTGTCTCTTCTCTGTGTCGGAAAGTGTGGAGGCAGACGAGACTGTCATGCTTATTTCAATAAGCAACATGGCATTTCCATTGCTATTAAATGTGATGCTGCCAGGGCGCGGCTCAGCCCCACGGCCAGTGCGCCGCCATTAACTCCCTCTCACCAGTCAGTGCTCGCACGTCACCTGTCAGTCGCTCATTCTTCTAAACAAAACAACGGTTGATAATTAGGACTTTCAGATAAGGATTTAATCGCAGCGTTTTTACACCCACATGTGGATGGCAGATTTGTGCCTATTTAATCAGCAAATCATGTGGGTTAGGGTTAGGGTCATGTGTTTTCTGCCCTCATTCTCTCCTATAACCTAAGCCTTTTATGAATAGCAATATTGGTGTCCTTATTGGTGGTAGTGGTTTCTGTACATGTTGCATGTACAGTACATGGCTGCCAGGCTGCAGCTGGTTATTTGCTTGGTGAATTAAGATGTCTAACACTAGTATGGAATTCAAAATGGGATAAAAAATCAAATCACAAAAATAAAACCTAAAATATTTTCACTTTTATTCCATTCCAGACAGCGGTGGGAAACGTTTGGTCTCCGATGATTCAGTGAGATTTTGATTCAGAGATGATATTATGACATGATCTTGTTGATGGATTTTTTTCCTCTTTGTTTTACTTGAAGTAAAATGCTGTACTTCAATGTGTGCAACACTGAGCAAAAGCTCAGGTATTCGACAGCGGCGTTGAGGCTCAAATCTTTAGCAATGAACCTTGTAATTGACCTGGTTAAACTGCTTTGCTCCTGCTGAAGTATGTGGAAGATTTGAACAGGAACAGCAAAACACAATTTTTCGTCCAACCGTGGATGGAAATGTGTTATATGATTTCACTTCATTGTATTCCTAAAATACTTGATGTTGCTATGACAGATCTTTCACACTCATGCGTCTTCTCAGGGTTTTTTAATCCCCTTTTAATTCACAAAATCCAAAATGTCTTTACGCCCTTATCCAGTGCAACTTACAATGATCAAATTTTTTTATACAACTGAGCAGTCGAAGGTTAAGGGCCTTGCTCAACAACCCAGCAGTTGCAGTTTGGCGGTGCGGGGATTTGAACTCATGACCTTCCGATCAGAAGTTCAATGTCCTAACCACTGAGATACCACTTCCTGTTCCCATGTTTAAGGTACACAGATGACTCAAACTAATTGGCAAAAAATATGATGTGGGGGGGGGTCGATGATGGTGCTTTACGTTGTGTTTGAACTGTTTTGTGGTGTTTAAAATTAGATATTATGGAGAGCAGTGTGCAGTATGAGGGCAGAATATTTTCAGTCAAGACGCACTGAAGAGTCAACATTTTTCTGAACTCTAATGGTAAATAGTCTACACTTATATAATACTTTAAAAAAAAATTTTTTTAAACCTTAACAGTTCCAAAGTGCTTTATACTGGTTCTCAGTTACCCATTCACACACACACCATGCAAGGCGCTAGCTTGCCATCAGGAGCAACTTGGGGTTCAGTGTCCTGCCAAAAGACACTTTAGACATCTTCCATTCATTTTGAATTTGTTAATATGTTTGGAAACAGCGTCATGTGTGGTTGATGTGCTTGCCATGTTTCCTGTTAAAGTCCATCGCAAGCTTACGACAGCTTCCCAACCCTGCCATGAGAACCATTTCAATATGTTCCTCTTTTGTCAAAGGTGTTCTTACAGGCTATCTGATAAAAATCTATATAATATAAACTAAGTATGAAATAGTTTGGCAGACAGTGTTCATTTCCCCTATGTACAGTATGGAGACATCTGGGACACCCTGTATCAGATATGGCAATTTAAAACATGTCCATGTCACCAGCTTATGGTCAGTGTTTCCTTTGTTTATCTATGATCAGAACATGTGAACACAGCATTCAGTTCTCTGCAGTATAATGCACAGTAACCTTTAGGTAATTATGGTTACTCAGTACTCTGTGTAGTAAAAAAGAGGGGGGGGGGGAACACAGCGGCAGCACTTTCCATCATTCATTCACAGCGTGTGCATGGTGGTTCGCAAGGGTACATATCTTAGAAATGACTATGCATGTTCAAGTTCACGTTCAAATGTCCAAGAGACTATTATACGCCCAGCGGTCTTCCTCCCGCTGTCGATCATAGTGATGGTATCCAAGCACGTTCGGCTGTCCTGTGACGTTCACGAACAGCAGTTTGGTTTAATCTGGTTTAGGAGGAAGCTTTCAATTTGCCAAGTTGTTTAAAAAAATCTCTCTGTGTCTCACTCAGATCCATGCCGCATGCACCAGAACAGCCTCAACATAATATGCGTGTATGACGCACAGACCCAAAAGACTCAGACCCTGGCCCCGCCATCGGCGTGTCCATCGGGCCCCGAGCCACTGTGTGCCAGCGACGGAAGCAACTACAACAGCGAGTGCCAGATGAAGCGCACGGCCCTGCAGAAGGAGCGCCAGCTGACGAAGGTTCACTCGGGGCCCTGCAAGAAGCAAGGTGAGTCGCAAAGCACTGGCTACTCTTGCATGCCGTTTTGTTTTTTGTTTTGTTTTGAGAACACGGCCCGCGGCAGCATCGGATTTATTTTCTCACCGCTGCGGCGAGGGGCAGGCTTTGGACAAATTAAGTTGGGTTAGCAGCACTGTCATGCCTGCACGATACCAATCTCCACAAATCCAATTTGCCTGTCGGGCGCTGGCAGGCGTATTGTGGCAGCGCTGGATCTTCGGCTGTGATGAAAAGATCCTGGGAGCCTCGTTGCGACACCCCGCAGCCGTGCACACCAAACGAGCGTGCCGGATTCTGTGTACAGTAGATTATTATTTGTGTGCAAAACTTAGTCCCAGGCTTGTGCGATGGAGGCGTTTGTGTCTGAGCTTCTGCCGTCCAACTGGCAAGTGTAAAGGAGTACGTGCGTGCGTGGGTTTATATGAATATTTATTCGCGTGAGTATTTGTGCATCCATGTACTAAAATCTTTCGATCCCATTAACTCGGCAGAAAGCTCATCCAGGCAAGTTTAGAAGAACTCACTGAAGAGATCTCATTAGTATGCACATAGCATCACATCCTTAAAATCAGGTTGGCTAATGCAATCAAACGTAAATCAAGCACTGGCTTGTACAATAACATAATAAGTCCCTTGTATTTTTTTTTTTCCTTTTTTTCCCCCAGCCGATCAAAAGGCTGCTGTAATTATCACGCTGTACAGCATGACTGTGACTACTTACTGCAACTCTGCATAGAAAATAGAAAGATTCAAATCAATCTGAATGAAATTAGATAATTGATTAAAATAATCAGGCGTGGTAATTAATTCTAAACCCCCGAGTGAGTCAATATCAGCTGTCTGATTGTGAGAGAGTTAGAAGCAGAGGGACTATCAGTGAGTGTTGATTAGAATGAAGCGTGTTAGCCTTACTTGGACATTTGGTAATGGTTTTGTGTGTGTGTGTGTGTGTGTGTGCCGGTGTAATACAGAGGAGTGCCAGGAAGATTGTAAATTCAGCGCCGTGTGCTTGTTGGAGCACGGAAGGGCGCGCTGCTCCTGCGAGCCAATCCGCTGTGACGGCACTTACACTCCTGTGTGTGGTAACGACGGCCACACGTACCCTAACGACTGTGAGAGGAGGCGTGCCGAGTGCCTCACCCAAACCACCATCCACATCAAACAGCAAGGGCCCTGTGGTAAGTGGAAAAATACAGCCTCCTATTTCAAATGAAGTTTGTTTGTTTTATGAAAACTGTTGTATACAAGTGTGTGTGCGTGTTTTGTCTGATCGGTGAGTGTATATATTTTCTTGTTATGTCTGTCCGTCTGATTTTGTATTAAATACCACTGTTCAGGCATAAAGGTACTCATTTTACATCACTGTTCTCATCTGAGACATGAAACCCAGACTTCATGTGTACATCATGGCCGCCACGTCATGCCGCCAGTGCCAGTCGATCACCCCACTCCACCTTTTCATTCCTCTCTGTCTGTTTGCTTCAGATGTCCTTGTTGGCTGTCTTTAAAGTGTCTTCTTTCTGTTCCAGTGTCTCTCTCTGTCTCTGTCTCTTTCTCTGTCTGTCTGTCTGTCTGTCTGTCTTTGTGCGCGTGATATCAAGGCTGCCGCAGGACTCGCCGCTCATTGCAAGCTCAACTTTTGACCTCTCTTATGTGACCTGTAGGTCTCCGTCCCGTGGCCTAGAAAGGGCTGGTTGGGTGATGTAACTCAATGCTAGCCATCCCTCATTCTCTCAATCCCTTTAATCCCTTCCTCTGAACTTGGGCAGGTTTTTTCTCTCGATCCCGTGACCCCTGTCTTGAATCCTGCATGGCAAATTAAAAAAAGCATGCAGGCCTTACATTGTGTCATCATGGCCCTTCTTTTATCCTCCCAAGCTTGGCATATGCTATTCCTACTGTGCATACGCTAACTACGCATACGGCTTTATCTTCTCCTAACACACAAACACACCCTGAGCTCTATGAGCTGTGATGACAATTACTTTAAGAAAACTTCCATTCCTTTTTGTCTCCCCCCCCCCTCTCCCTGATATAACCCAGTATGACTCATTAGCATTGTTTTCTTGTCTTCTCTGCATAAATAAAGCTGCATAAATTATTGCGTAAGCTGGTAGAGCACTTATGCATTTTTCTTTAGTTTATTCATTCTGATGAAGTAAGTGCTTCAGTCTTCTGATGGTTTTGCCAGCAGCCAGTTACAGTATGTCTTTTTTTTTTTTTCCTCCCTTCCTAACAAAAAAATATATATTCATTTAAATGTTCGTACTTTGCATACGGCTCGACAAACACCTCTTGGATTTAATTAAACATCAAAAGCGGAGTTGTGCAGCTGAGGCAGGCTGTTCAGTGCTAGTGCAGGGGAAGATGGCAGACACTCGGAGGAGGGACGGATTGTGCTCTGGACACCTCCAGACAGTTTGATGTTTAATTAGAGAACACCTCGTTGTGTGGCTTTTCCCCACCCGGCCTTTTCCTCCCTGTCTTGTTAGGTCTGTTTCCGAGCCAGAGCATGTGAGAACGGTAGTTGTGTTCCACCGACAAGGTGCCAGTGTTGTTTTCCCTGCATTCAACCCACTTAAACAGTCTCAGCCATCAAGACTGGTTTAGTTGAACCGTTAAAACGCTGCTGATCTAGATCTTAGGACCAGTGATGTTACGGGAATGGGGTCTGTCTTATTTTGTTGCCATGACAACAAGTCGATCACGGCATTAAAACAATACACGATGAACACTGGGATTTTTACTATTCTTGCAAGAACTCTAGATTTGATTTCAATTCAATTGTCTTTGCATAGCGCTTTTAACAGTGGACATTGTCTCAAAGCAGCTTTACAGAAAGCAACTCGATTTGTTTTGACTCCATAAAGCAACATGGCAGCTGTATTTCTGGATTGCAGCTGGATTGATCCTAATCTCAGGTTACTGTCTGTGGGTCCATGGGTTTGCCCCAGGTTCTCTCATCGCCTCCCCCAACCAACACTGCACATTATTATAGGTTTATCTGATAAAATGACCATTGATTGTAGGTACACTATAGTTCTTATCTGATTAATTCCCTACTGAACGTATACCTTAATTTGCTACTCAGTGTATATTGTCATAGACAGCATGCTACTGTTCTACCCTGAATTCTTCATATCTTATATTAACGTCTTTCATGAAAATAACCGTTCAATAATTAACTACGTTCATTGCGTTCATGTCCTTCCTAGAACTTGTAATTCCAACTTGTAAACTAGGAATTTTCGGAGAGCTCCAACTTACTGTACTGTGCCAACGCCATGCGGAAACACTCAAAATGGCGTCTTCAGCATTAAACAGTGGTTAAGTAGTTATCTCGTAATATTCCTGTGTAATCATTTGTATCATTGACTATCATTAATATCTTAATAATGCAACGTTAATCTGAAAAGAAATGAAAGATATACAATACAGCTTAATGTAGCTATCACAGAGTTGGAGTTGTTGCTTAGATTTTCAAACAACACCACATTACCACTATTAATAAACATGCTATTGTTACCTGATGCACTTTCTGTGATATTTTCTTAATGTTGTGACTATAAAAGTAACTGTAAAAGCGATTTAATGCTCTAACTATGTATTTTGCAACTATGTATTTTGCAACATGGATTCGTTTTGGCATGTAGGAGCGCATAATTCCAAGCCAGAGTCCAGTCAATGGTTAAGCGTGCATGTGTGTGTGTGTGTATAGATCTAAGAGTTCCTTTAACCGCCTCTCAGTTTCACAGGAATGACAAAACTTCTTCTCGGGCATTGGGGAGCATCCCAATGGACCCCTCGTCACACTCTGAACAATAACACAGACACAGTTAGATAGTGTTTGTCTCTCTCTATGTGTGTGTGTGTGTAGTGGTAGACTCAGAACCTCCACTCAGTTTAAAAGCATGTCAGTGTTGATCTAAGTTCCTGGCATTGTCTCGCCACTTGCTGTAGTCCTGAGAGAGCTGGTGTGGACACTGTATCCGAGTGAACACGGCTCTGATTTAGAACAAAATCAACGTGACCTGTGAAAGAGAAAGGGGGCTTGCGGGATTTGAAGGGTGGTGATCCGTAAAAGCACGCAAGGTCAGGGAAGAGAGGCGAGACCCTGGATGTTCCACACGAGAGTGTGTTATATCCTACACTAGCTAACTGATGCATGGCTTGGCAGAAAGGTAATATTAGAAAGCTTTTTACACTTCAGCGGCTGTGCTCGGGACACCTAAAAGTTATCTCTAGATGAACTTCGAAACGTGTCACGTCAAGAGCGTTCGCAAAGAGACCTGGGCATAAAAGAGCGAAAGAGAGAGAAGCATGCAAGATGATGTGGTGTCAGAACTGTCAGTGGACCAGAACAGAGTCTCGTTCTGTAATACATAATACAAGGGCATTGTAATACGTGGGCAGGTCAGGCCTCTGTGCCCATCAGAGAGAGAGAGAGAGAGATGGAGAAAAAACATGCTAGGCCTTTTGTGCTACCAGTGCTTTTAAACTGACAATATTCTCACCATGATAGATACCTAGCACTCTTTTTGTCCACACATATACACTTAGGGTGTTTTCATACTTTAGTTTTTTCTTTGCACACATGAGGCCATTTGGACTGAAAGTTCAGTACGTTTGATCAAGCTTGAAAGCTTGTTTTCAAACATAGGTGATGTCCAGGGAACTGACCTCTGGCGAAAATGGTGAACCACGTGTCAAAAAGTGTGTCACAAATGAAAGAAACAACACGTTTCTTTCATTTTAATCAGATATTAATATGAGCAATAATGTAATGTACATATTACATATCTCTCTGGGATTTTATGCAATAGTAATTGTACAGCAGAAACGATAATATCGTTAATAATAATAATAATTTTTTTTTCGGTTCATATAAATAAATTATATATTTATTAAATAAACATTAATAATAATTTCAGTGACGTAAATATCTGTTTGCTATCGCGTTAAAAATGTTACACAGCTGAAGTGGTGTGCGGAATTCGTTTAAATTAAATAAACAAATTAAATCGATTTTTAATTGACACCACCCAGTCGTTAAATTATTTTCCTATAACATCGTGTTTTATTCCTCGTACACCACAGAAATTTGCCTGTTTACTGTTGGTGTTGTAGAACATCCACGAAAATAAGTTCCTGTTATCATTTATTTCATATCAGTTATGAATAAGTTTGTCCCTCACGAGTCTCTATTTTTTTAAAGGCAGCTTGTTACTAGAGGTCGATTTTGCAGAAAAATATTTATATTTATATTTTTATTATATTTAATATTTGTATTTATTATATTTTTATATAATATATTTATCTTTTCAGATTCATATTTCTTTAATTTAAAAAAGTACAGTACATTTTCATGGTACAGTCGGAACTGTTTATTTTTGTAATAAGGTTCAGCAATATTTTAATTTGAATGTTAGGGGCAGCTGCGATAGACTGGCACCCTGTCCAGGGTGTACCCCGCCTTGTGCCCGATGCTCCCTGGGATAGGCTCCAGGTTCCCCGTGACCCTAAAAAGGAGTAAGCGGTAGAAGATGGATGGATGGATAGTTAGGGGGCAGTGGTGGTTGAAAGGTTAAGGCGCTTGGTTACTGATCTCGAAGTCAGGGGTTCAAGCCCTGGCACTGCCGTGCTCGGACCTCAAATTCCTGACATGCTGGGGTATGCAAAGAAAAGATTTTTGCTGTAATGTATAGGTGACCAATAAAGACTCATTATCATTATGTTCTCATTCAGTATCAATTGTATCGGTTGATTAATCGGTTATCAGCAGGTACTGCCCAAATTCGTTATCGGTAAAATCCACTATCAGTCCACCTCTACTTGTTACCACAAAACCAAAACGCCCTCCTCCCTGATGACGGTCCGGTTCCAGACATTTAAAGCTACAGCTTTACTTTCCTCACGGAAGACGCCTTCTAAAAATGTTAAATCAACGTCTCCTCACAGAAAACACCACAACAATGACCACACTTTTTTCTTTCTTTTTTTTTACTTTTAATCAGTTTATTATTAGCCTTAGATTATGTGGAGCATCTGCCGTATTCCCTGTGAATGAGCTGTTACTATAGAAACGACACGGGATTAGAACAAGCTCATAAACATAAAGCTGTGATTTGAATTACAGCTGTATCTAGGGTCAGAACTGCTGTTATGGAAAATCAATCAATACCTTCTGACCAATCAGCTTTGCAAATTGAACAGCCCTGTGGTTTAAATATACAACAAACACATCACCCTCGAACGAAGTCCGAATCGATTTTGTGTCTGGTCTCGAGTATTCAGGCCTCTAAGAGAGTCTTCTCTCACGCACCCCGAATCTCTTTATTGCGTTATATCATGACAGTGTAGCTTTTTTCTGACACACAGTGGGCCTGGGCACGGTTAACACAAATGCTTGTGCAACACATTGCCTACAAGATGAGCTCATCAGAGTGTGATAGTGTGTCAGCGCTGGTCCCACACGCTGGCACTTTAGTGCACCGGAGCTCTGAGAGAGTGCAGCTGGTAATGTGAAGCTAATTATACAGTATGAAGTCCAGGCACTCGCTATCTCTGTGTTTAGATATGACATTGGGAGTGTGACACTGATAGTGTGCATGCTGCTGACCCAAATACACACACACTACCCGATAGCAGGATGCATGTCTCGGGCCTAGTGACAGTAACGACCCTGTATACCTGCTACTATCTCTCTCTCTCTCTCTCTCTCTCTCTCTCTCTCTCTTTCTCTCTCCCTCTCTCTCCCTCTCTCTCTAAGCAGTGGCTTATAAAGACTAACAGTGTGCTCCATCACCGAGACATCGTGCTCGATGAATAGACAGCCATAGGGGACAAGACACTCTGATTAATGTTGAGTACTTGCATGTTTATTACACAACATCTACCAACTAAAAATAACACTGTGTATATATATATATATATATATATATATATATATATATATATATATATATATATCTATATATATAAAGGGGATGAATCAATAATCAAGGCGTTAATAAGTTAAGTGGTCATAGAGCAGTGTAGGAGTTGGGCAGCTGTGTGTGATGAATCCGATTAGAGGTGCAGATCGGAGCTAGGGGTAGTCTGATTATATATATAGCTCAACCTTCAGTGTGTGTGAGACAGAAAGAGAGACAGAGAATCTGGGTCACCGTGGTAACTGTGGAAGTCTTCATTACTGTCCGTGTTACATAAGCAAGCAAGTAATAAAACATGACTATAGGAAACTCATCAACGACAGGGTGGTGTGATGTGGGCCAACGTGAAGCGCTGATCTGTTACCCCCACCACCCCCACCCTGATTATTTTCCACTCGCAGCCTGTCACTAAGTGTTTTATTCACCTTAAGCCAATGCAAGCAATTTTTTTTGCTTATTACATAACGATCTTATGAATTTATAGCTACGTGAAGTGTTGTCTAAAGTCCCCGTGAAGTGCTTTGAAATACATTGATGTAATTTCCACTGAAACAGCAAGTCAGGGTGGGTATATGGTATAGGGTAATCTGATGGCTCCTCCCCCTTTTTAAGTAACAAATCGCTAATAATAGCATCGGCAACTTCAGCAAGTTGATTTGTATAACATTGGGGGCGGGACACTTCAGATTCTAGAGAGCGTTTGATTGATGAGAAGCTGAAGTGCAGAATGATGTCATCACAAATGTTGATCCGTATCGCTGGTAGATACGAAGAGATACGTAGAGACTGTACGTTTTGAATGCATACAGTATATCTTCTAAATATGAAATTTGCTATTGTTTGACCTTAAGGCTAACATATTCATACTAAAAGCCACAAAACATCCATTTTGATTTTACGAGGCACTTTAAAGTTACTTCTACGTCCCCGTTGTCACTTACGTTAACTCTTGTAAATGGTTGTTTACTCACCAGCCTGGCTTTTTAGTTCTCTCTCTTGTCTTTTCTTAATAATACAGTTTATTACCAAGACATCTCAAAACCTACTTGTTGAAGAACATCGAAAAAAAACTTAATTAAAAAGCTTTACATCTGACTGCTACAAAGCACTGACAATGGAGACAAAGGTCTCCTCACAAACAACCTGTATCATATCGACCATTACATTCCCATTTAATCTGTTTATGTGGAGCGACAGCCCTACAAGTAACTGTGTGCATCGTTACTATAGAAACGATAATGTATTCGAACACGTGTATTAACATAAACCTATAAAGCAGACGGAACGACTGTCAGAATAGACACCTCCCCGATTTGAGACTCCAACTGCACCGTGCTATAATATGTTTAGTAGAGTGCACAATTTTCTAATCCCAACCCTTTTCTACTCCTTCCTCTCCCCCTTTTTCCTTTCTCGTCCACTACTTAACGTCAGTCCTGCTGAAGCTTGTCAGCTGGAGCCCGTCCTCTTTCCATGCTTAGCTCCTAATGTATGTCCATCACGACTTGTCACCATACCTCTTCCTCCTCCTCCTCCCAACCCTCTTTACTTTGTGATCACTCTCTCGATCACTCGTCAGCCACCTCAGTCTGCTTCCTGAGGGTTTCACCTCAAATGCCTTGCCTGTGTTAGAAGCAGGAGCCTAAATGAGTTCCTTGTTTTAAATTCATGATGCGTGGATAGAAATAGTTTGTATGCCCTTGCAGGCATTACTTGGTGATAAGTGCTCCGTCAAAAAGCAAACAGCGCCTCTGGGGTGAATTCTGTCTGCGCCGTACTAATATTTCCCTCTCTCGCTTCTCAACGTGCCGACACACTAATGATTGTCTTCCTCTGAGCAGGACAGAGAAAAGAATGGAAGAAGAGGAAAATATAGACGTGAGATACACCAGAGTCTGCGCTATCCTGTAAAGACTCGACCCTCTCCGGTGTCATATCCTAGCGAATATTCAGTGACTTTAATGTGAAGCAATGGCTCAAGAGATGCCTTTTCATGCATGAGAACACGCCTAAACGCACTCATGCATGATGATGTGAGTGGCACTCGGTGACAGGAGGCTTACAGACCCCCTACTTTAGCGCACGCCAGTACTAAAAACCTTAATAGCCCGGTGGAGAGAGCTCGAGTCCTTCGAGAAGCCAGGATGGGGTTTGACAATTCGCAGGGCTGTGAGCTTGAGAGTGCTGGTGATGAGGAGCAGCCATAGGAGCTGTCAGCATTGCTAATCTTCTCAGGCTTTGGCTCTGTGGTGAAAGCTGGGACTAATTAAACTCGCATGGAGGAAACGGATGACGTCGGGAGGCTGATGCTATGCCAGGTCTTCATTGTGGTGTAACCCATATACACTCCTAGGAATAAAAAATGGGCCAAGCCCAAAATGGCCAAATATTAAGGTTTTTAATGGTCTTAACAACAAATCATCGGTCAGCAAATGAGCAAGAATCAAACAAATACATACAGTAACTTAGTATTGGAAATCTCATTGTTTATGCCAAGGAGTGTATATGGGTTTGTGTATAAATAGATGAAAATACAAAGACTGTAGTATGAGACACATATGACACTTTGAAAATAGATAATACTCAACTTAAGGTAGGTAATGATATGTCACCTGATTATTTACCTCTTCCAGCATTGCTAATCTTCTCAGGCTTTGGTTCCCTGGTGAAAGCTGGGACTAATTAAACTCGCACGGAGGAAACGGATGATGTCAGGAGGCTGTGATGATACTCCAGGCCTAGTGGTGTAAAGACTTGTTGCATACTGACTTGTGTATGAATGCTATAAGTGCTATAAGACGGATATGACACTCTAAGACAAGCTGTTACTGGGAAATAATCAACTGAGGGGTGGTAAAGACATCGCACCCGATTACTTTCCTCTTCCAGCATTGTTAATCTTCTCAGGCTTCGGTTCTGTGGTGACGTTTGGGACGTTTGGTTCTAACACAACGTCATAGTAGTAATGATATCACACCAGCTCGTTGTTGATCATGTTCTATAAACACCATGCCCGGCATTGATGATGTTCTTAGGCTTCAGTTCTGTGGTGACAATTAAACTTCCAGTGAGAAAGTGGATAACTTTGAGAATCGTCAAGACTGTACCAGTCCTCTTAACACAACATCATCTCATCGTTGATCATTTTCCTATAAACACCATGCCCGGCATTGCTAATGTTCTCAGGCTTTGGGTTTGTAATAATATTTGGGACTAATTAAACTTCCACCGAGAAAGTGGAGGATGTTTTGAGGCTTCGGTTCTATGCCAGTAGCATGAAGGTTGTGTGTTGGGTGTGTATGATCTGTGTATCCGTGTGCGAGTGTATACTGTATGTGTGAGAAAGGGAAAGCAGGAATGACAGAAGCTATATTTATGCCTTCTGTGCCACATCTCCTCTCTAATACCCCGGCCCACATTGGCTGATCATAGCAATTACCGGGTTCTCGAAGTCCCTGCCACTCTTTCACACCTTCTCATTATCGGGGTTGCTTCTATACTTGTGCGCTCATGTTTGCGCTCAAAAGTGTAGTGCTTCCTGTTTCTCTATATCTATTCCTTTTCCCTCTGTTTGAAATCTTTCCTCTCTTTCCCGCACGCATTTTGTAGCAGTGTGCCATTTTCCCGTGAGTAAAGCCCGAAAACTTTAGATGTGGCTGTACTGTGTGTGTGTGTGTGTGTGTGTTCCCAGTGGCTGTCCCACACTAGCATATGGCTGTCAAACTGTTACAGCTGGAGTCCTTGAGCAGTCGCTCTGCCTCGGAGACGACGGCCCGCTGTTTCAAAGAGGCTTCTGTTGCTTCTGAAAAGGTCTCTTTCTTTTCTTTTCTTTTTTTTTACTGAGAGAATATGGAACCCATCTCAATTACCAAAGTCTGCTTCAAGTTCTGGAACTTTCTATACTCCATAATCACAACTGTGTGTAAGATTATGTTCCGGAAAAAAGTTTTATTATTATAATTATTTCCTCCTTTTCCGCCCCGCTCACTTTCTCTTTTCTGTACTCGGCTTAAAAAACCTGATAGTTTTTCTCTCCTTCACAGGAGTGCAAACTAAGGAAGCAAATAGGAAGGAAAAAAAGTGAAAGAATGTGTGTGTGTGTGTTTTTTTTTTAAATAAAACAAACAGACATGAGCTGCAGTTGTGTTTTAGAAGCTGTGCCATGGGATAAATTTGAACGTTCCAGAAGGTCATGACTGTTTACTGATGATGTGCTCACCTTTACTGTCTGTACATCAGAACTGAAATCTTGCTTTGAAGCAGAGAAACTGTGACGTTAAGGCTACAGGCTACTTTCTAAAATAAAAACCTTTCTTTTTTCAGAAATTGATATTTCAAAAATACAGTTTGTCTATTTTTTTTTTATCATTGCAGTAGGAGAAGAGAAAGCATATTTGATTCATTTTGATTTTTTAATGAAAGTTTCTGCAAATAGTTTCTCCTTTCACTTTAAAAAAAAAAAAAAAAAAAAAATCCCGTCTAAGCAAGTGGAAATATCTTGAATATAGTCGCATTTATTTAGTATTTCCTGTGATAAAATTGCAACAAGCTAAATATAAGATCATTTCAAGCTTGAAGTAGTCTTGTTCTTTGCCAGATATTCTAATTTGCTTGTTTTAAGCATCTATTTGTAGAAAGAAATGGCAAAAAGATCTTCCAGTAGAATAAGAAAACTGAGTTTAAAATGAGTAATAATGTCTAGAATTATGTTTAATGAGCTTATGTTTGGTTTATTGTAATCGTATAATTAGAAATACTAGGTATATTGGACTTTATTCACGATATTTCCACTTGCTAAGATGACATTTTTTGCAGTGTTGGCAATGAGACGAATTTATAGGATAGAGTGCTGTGAAAAAAGTATTTGCCCCATCCTGATTTCTTTTGTTTTTGTGTATATCTTATACTAAATAGTTTTAGATCTTTAAATGAAATACAACATAAAACAAAGGCAACCTGAGGAAACACACAATACTGTTTTTTTTTTTTTTTTTTTGTCTTTTAAGCAAAAAAAAGTTATCCAACACCTGTCACCCATGTGAAAAAATAATTGCCCCTTTAAACTTAAAATCGGGTTGTGCCATTTTTAGCAGCAATAACTGCAATCGAATGCTTTCGATAACTGGAGATCAGTCTTTCACTTACTTCTAGGACTAGGATTTACTCCTGTGCTGTGGATTATTGTCTTGCTGCATAATCCAGTTGTGCTTGAGTTTCAACTTACGGACTGAAGACCGGATATTATTCTTTAGGATTTTTTGGTAGAGAGCAGAATTCATGTTTCCCTCAATTATTGCAAGCTTCCCAGGCCCTAAAGCAGAAAGCATCCCCACATCATCACACTTCCACCACCATGCTTGACCGTAGGTATGATGTTCTTTTTGTGGAATTCAGTGTTTGGTTTATGCCAGATGTAATGGAACCCCTGTCTTCCAAACAGTTCCACTTTCGACTCATCAGTCCCCAGAACATTCTCCCAAAAGGTTTGAAGATCATCAAGGTCTGTTTTGGCCAAATACAGACGAACCTTAACGTTCTTCTGGGTTAGCAGTGGTTTTCACCTCAACACTCTTCCATGGATGCCATTTTTGCCGAGTGTCTTTCTGATAGTGGAGTCATGAACAGTGACCTTTATTGATGCAAGAGAGGCCTATAGTTCCTTTGATGTTGTCCTTGGCACTTTTGTGACTTTTTGAAAGGTTGACCACTTCTGGGAAGGTTCACTACTGTTCTGAGTTTTTTCCATTTGGAGATACTGGCTCTCACTGTGGTTTTTTGGAGTCCCAGAGCCTTTGATATAGCTTTGTAACCCTTCCCAGACTGATGTATTTCAATCACCTTCTTCCTCATCATTTCTGGAATTTCTTTCAACTTTGTCATAGTATGTTACTGGGTAAGACCTCTTAACAAACTTCATGCTGTTGAAAAAGTTCCATTTAAGTGTTGATGTGATTGAACAGGCTTTGCAGTAATCAGGCCTGCTTGCTGCTTGTGTCCAGTCCAGCTGAACCCCATTATGAACGCAGTTTCATAGATTTGGGGAATTAGTAACTAAGGGGGCAAATACATTTTCACACAGGCCCAGTTGATGTTGAATAATTTTTGCTTCGATAAATAACATTATCATTTAAGAACTGTATTTTGTGTTTACTCAGGTTGCCTTTGTTTTTATCTTAGATTGTATTTTCATTTCTTAAACAATTTAGTATGAGACATACACAAAAACAGGAGAAATCATTATGGGAGCAAATACTTTTTCACGGCACTGTACGCTAGCTTCCATCCTGAGGTAATGGTAAACTCGTTAGCTTAGTTTTTAGTTAATGTGAGGTTGCAGTTGCAAACAGAGAGCTTACAACCTTAAAACATGCTTCATTAACTTTTGGTTAATCATCTGAAGAGAGGAGGGCCCTGTCCCACTACTAGAAATATACTGGGACAGTTCATTGCGCAACAGGAACATCTCAGCACATCTCAATTCGTGCAAAGATGTATGTGTATGTGTATGTGTGCCCTGCAATGGTTTGGCACCCTCTCCACGTTGTCCTCTGCCTTGTACCCCGAGTCCCCTGGGATAGGCTCCAGGATCCCTGTGACCCTGTGGATGGATGGATGTTTCGTTGACTTAAATAGCAGCCATGGAAAGCGCATGTGTGTATTCATCAACATGCTTTTCTGGACTCGTTTTTTTTATTAGAACATCCTTTATAGCTAGTTGATTTTAAACCAAGTGCATTCTCTAGCTACATTTTCATTTGTTTTCACTGCAAATCCCTGAGTCAATTTTTAAGATGTTTTATGAGGTTACTGAGTTATGAGTACCTCCTCTTGATATTTTCACAGAACAGCTTGCTGTCTGCTTTGCTTTGATTGTCATTATTAATCATTTAAAAACGTCCAGATCGCTGGTATTTTGCATGTCCTCCTCATGCTGCGGGAGTTTAATGATAATAATAATAATAATAATAATCAATAATCTGTCTTTATTGATCACATATACGTTACAACACAGTGAAATTCTTTACTTTGCATACCCCAGCATGTTATGAGGTTGCGGTGGGTCAGTCATGATATGGCACCCCTGGAGCAGAGAGGGTTAAGGGCCTTGCTCAAGGGCCCAACAGCAGCAGCTTGGCAGTGCTGGGGCTTGAATCCCTGCCATTCCAATCAGTAACCCACAGCCTTAACCGTCAAGCCACCACTACCCCAGATTCCTCTGGTACTCCAGTTTCCTCCCTCTGTCCAAAGTCCAAAGGCTGATTGGCATGTCCAAAGTGTGAATGTGTGTGTGATTGAGCCCTGTGAAGGCACCCAGTCCAGGGTGTACCCCACCTTGTGCCCGATGCTCCCTGGGATAGGCTCCAGGTTCCTCCAGGAAAATAATAGAAAATGGATGGATAATAATAATAATAATGACATTTTACTAAGACTCTTTCTTATAAATGTATTAAACATGTTAAATGTTTCCGAGGGCAACCACTCTTTGTTCTTAAGCCTACAATGTTTTAATAATAAAAAAAATCATAAAAATGCAGCAGAAAGGAATTTTGTTCCTTTTAAATGAGCTTATTTCTACGCTTCAAAGCTCAGGCACATTTTCGTTGTTCCAGTGCTGGTGCTTTGAAGTGGCAAAAAATTAGCCTCTGTTCTACTGTTTACATATTTTATGTGCCAGTTGAAAGAATTTCACATTCTCTTCAAAGCGTGGATGATTTGTGCTCTGGCACTGTGGAACATCCTCCTGTATGAAACTGGAAGCAGTGGTTAAGGTTTCGAGCCAGCATAGCTTTGCGATTGCATCGGAATTGTAAGTCACCTTCATATAAAAGCATCTGCCTGATAAATAAATGTGAGCGTAATGAAAATGGGCACTTTTCTTTTCTTAGGGTTTTTTTTTTTTTTTTTTTTTTTTTGCATATCTACACAGCAATGTAAGGGTTGGAACTGTTCGTGACCTGTTTTTAATGCATCCACTAGCAGTTTGCACTCCTGCTGCTCAGAGGCTCACACTAAACAGGTTTATTATAGCTGTTTATTCCAAAGCGCTATAGACCCCTGAGTGAGACACGTCACCGTGACGCCAGCCGCGCCTCCTGCTTGCAGAAACAAAGCAGGAGGCCATAGGGGGTTTTAAGTTCAAGCCAGAATTTGTTTTGAAAAATGTCACGTTGTGTCAGAACTGGAAAAGTGTTCATAAACACACACTCTCAATTGAAATCAGACACCTTTCCAAGTCAACAGAACATGGTTGTGGTTACAGGTACTGTAGTTAGGACAGAAAAAATGGTCCGAGGAGCTCTGTCTTTGCAGGGCCCTTTAGATTTCAGCTGTATAGCTAACGATCATATCAGTAAACTAAATAAGAGTTTATTCTTTTGTGCATACAGAGTGCTTTAAGCATCTATATTCGATTCAATTGCACACTCCCACCCAGACACAATGCAAAAATAGTAAATAAAATCTGACATAGCACTGTAAACATCGAACTGTAAACACTGAACACAGACAAAACAAATAGATATAATAATAAGCTGTAACATTGTAAACACAGAACACAGACAAAACAAGTAAAAATAATAATAAGCTGTAAACATTGTAAACACTGAACACAGACAAAACAAGTAAAAATAATAATAAACTGTAAACATTGAACTCAGACAAAACAAGTAAAAATAATAAGCTGTAAACACTGTAAACACAGAGCACAGACAAAACAAGTAAAAATAATAAGCTGTAAACACTGTAAACACAGAACACAGACAAAACAAGTAAAAATAATAATAAGCTGTAAATATTGTAAACACTGAACACAGACAAAACAAGTAAAAATAATAATAAACTGTAAACATTGAACTCAGACAAAACAAGTAAAAATAATAAGCTGTAAACACAGAACACAGACAAAACAAGTAAAAATAATAAGCTGTAAACACAGAACACAGACAAAACAAGTAAAAATAATAAGCTGTAAACACTGTAAACACAGAACACAGACAAAACAAGTAAAAATAATAAGCTGTAAACACAGAACACAGACAAAACAAGTAAAAATAATAATAAACTGTAAACATTGAACACAGACAAAACAAGTAAAAATAATAATAAGCTGTAAACACTGTAAACACAGAACACAGACAAAACAAGTCAAAATAATAAGCTGTAAACACAGAACACAGACAAAACAAGTAAAAATAATAAGCTGTAAACACTGTAAACACAGAACACAGACAAAACAAGTAAAAATAATAAGCTGTAAACACAGAACACAGACAAAACAAGTCAAAATAATAAGCTGTAAACACTGTAAACACAGAACACAGACAAAACAAGTAAAAATAATAATAAACTGTAAACATTGAACACAGACAAAACAAGTCAAAATAATAAGCTGTAAACACTGTAAACACAGAACACAGACAAAACAAGTAAAAATAATAATAAACTGTAAACATTGAACACAGACAAAACAAGTAAAAATAATAATAAGCTGTAAACATTGTAAACACTGAACACAGACAAAACAAGTAGAAATAATAATAAGCTGTAAACATTGAACACAGACAAAACAAGTAAAAATAATAATAAACTGTAAACATTGAACACAGACAAAACAAGTAAAAATAATAATAAGCTGTAAACACTGTAAACACAGAACACAGACAAAACAAGTAAAAATAATAAGCTGTAAACACAGAACACAGACAAAACAAGTAAAAATAATAAGCTGTAAACACTGTAAACACAGAACACAGACAAAACAAGTAAAAATAATAAGCTGTAAACACAGAACACAGACAAAACAAGTAAAAATAATAATAAACTGTAAACATTGAACACAGACAAAACAAGTAAAAATAATAATAAGCTGTAAACACTGTAAACACAGAACACAGACAAAACAAGTAAAAATAATAAGCTGTAAACACAGAACACAGACAAAACAAGTCAAAATAATAAGCTGTAAACACAGAACACAGACAAAACAAGTAAAAATAATAAGCTGTAAACACTGTAAACACAGAACACAGACAAAACAAGTAAAAATAATAAGCTGTAAACACAGAACACAGACAAAACAAGTCAAAATAATAAGCTGTAAACACTGTAAACACAGAACACAGACAAAACAAGTAAAAATAATAATAAACTGTAAACATTGAACACAGACAAAACAAGTAAAAATAATAAGCTGTAAACACTGTAAACACAGAACACAGACAAAACAAGTAAAAATAATAATAAACTGTAAACATTGAACACAGACAAAACAAGTAAAAATAATAATAAACTGTAAACATTGAACACAGACAAAACAAGTCAAAATAATAAGCTGTAAACACTGTAAACACAGAACACAGACAAAACAAGTAAAAATAATAATAAACTGTAAACATTGAACACAGACAAAACAAGTAAAAATAATAATAAGCTGTAAACATTGTAAACACTGAACACAGACAAAACAAGTAGAAATAATAATAAGCTGTAAACATTGAACTCAGACAAAACAAGTAAAAATAATAATAAGCTGTAAACATTTTATGTAGTGAAAAAAAAAACATGACCAAAGCGGGAGATATTGCGCATACAGTACAAGGACAGTCCGAGTCTAATACCAGTCTATCCGTCAGACAGAGTCCAGTGTAAATGTAAATGTAAATGATAAAGTGTAGTGCATGGAAGGTAGGGTGCGTTGTGCTTGTGGTGATGTTATTGGTTAGAACTCAATTTAACTTTAGCTAGTTTGCTACAATGCCTAATTTATATTGCTTTAACTAACGCATGTAGCTCGTTTAAATCTACACGACGAAACTATGGTAGCTAATGCTAAATAGCGCACGTTCTTTTGGAGGAGCCGTCCATCATGGACACATTCAGCTAGCTTTGTTCAGTTTTGTTTACGATGTTGTAATAGTAAAATCAAGTAAATATCTTGAGCATGCCTGCAAACAACAATGTTTTAACCATCAATAGACGTGTTTGCCTTCAATTTCTCTGTAGTATAAACGCTCAGAGTTTCTATGAGATCATTTTTGATCATTAAAAAAAATCAGTAGTCTCAGGTACAATGTGATTAGTTTTATAAGGAAATGAACTGGTACGTTTTACTGCCCTGGTGGAAAAAAACAAAAAAAAAACAATAGAAACCCGAATTGTATTGGTTTTAATGGAAATTGTCATGATCCCTGTGGGTCTCTACTGGTAATTTGTTGCCTTCTATTGTTATTTTATGTCTAGTGGATAACCTTAAGGACCAATAGAATTACAAATGAGGTTTGTAATGGTTTTAATGGTTAACTGATGGTTTGTAATGATATTTGTCACATGACAGGTCACATGACCATTCATGCACACTGGGCATGTGCATACAAGTGTAAACAGGAAGTTGGTTGCTAGTCATCGGCAGGCACAACAAACCGCCGTTCTATATAGGGCTTACTCCGCTTGAAATGAGATCTGTTGCCGATTGCTCTAATCATAGCTCGCCTCTTGCGCATGTAGGCAGCTGCCGTATTATAAAATACTGACTTTAACTGCACAATGGCTGCTAAGAATGACAATAAAGCCGGCAAAACTTGCAGTTCAGTCTCCATGTTGTTGTGTATATGATCAAGGTAGCGTAATGGTCATATGGTAGGGGCTTGACCATTCAGGGAAGGATACGCCAGAATACCCAATCAGGGAGCGAATGTGGGCGAAGCTTCAAACTTCATTTTTAAAAGTCTTCGTTTTGGTCTGCTTACACGAAAACGCGAGGCAGAAGTTTTCAAACTAAAACGGGGTCTTCGGCATTTCCAAAAGTTTCAGTTCTCGAGGATCGAAAACGCCGGAGTAGTGTAGATGACACGCTTAACCATAGCAGAAGTTATGCGTTTTAGAAATGAAAACGCACTAGTGTAAACAGGGCCTTAGTCACTGACGGGACATCAAACCGTAACAATGTTCCACTGTTACACCTGTTGAAAGTGTTAGTTTAGCAGGACATCACACCCTGTTTTTTAGTGGTATTCTGAAATAATAAGCTGAAAACATTTTAGCTAATGTCAATCCGATTCCGAAAAAAAATTCTTGATAGACTGTTTTAATCAGGTTATAACTGTGTTATAAGTGTTTATATGTGTTATAACTGTGTATATAAGTGTTTCTGAGTGTTGCTACGTCATTTTGCAGCCAGGACGCATACACATCTCTTTTTGTTTACAAACACAAAAGCTGTCTACTGAATTCTCGATTCTGATTGGTCTGATGATGTTAACCGTAGCATATTATTTACATATATATTAGTTTTTTTGTGATCGTTGTGGCAAAAAATGCTGGAGTTTTTAATGCTTTTTTTTTTAATTTATAGAAAACTACTCGAATTAGCGAAATTGCAGTTACATGAAATCTTTCGCAGTGATGTTTGTTGATAATTGAGACCCTTTAGCTGTACTCATGTTCGACACATGGGAATCGAAGAAGGCTTTGGCTGAATGCCCGTTCTGATGATGTCACATGACGTGACGCGTCTTGGCCCAAATCTGCGAAAATCTGCGGTAATTTTGAAAAATATTAAGCTCCTACGAATATTGCGGAGTTTGCTTGAATTTGCATGAATTTCTCCCATCGCAGAATCAGGAAATCTCGAAGGGACCGGCTTGCTCTAATTCCAATACCTTATCACTTTTAGTAAAAGCTTTTAAAGTTTTTGTAAGGAGTCTCCAGTCTCCAGAAAACATTAAAACACTTCAGACATAAAACACTTCAGGACAAGCTTTTATTGGGAAATAACCGCACGTCACGTCGTGTTTTACTCCGTACATAGAGGGACTTTGCTCTGTGTGGTTTGGTATTAAAGTGTTTTGCAGCCTTGTGCATTTCTTTTACCCTCAGCTCTAATCTGACTACAGCACTGTACTCGAGGCTTTAAAAGTGGTGAGACCCATTTTGTCTGCTGCGGCTTTTCGAAACGTTTAAGACACAGGGCCACGTGGGGGTCACAGACTGCCGGGAAAAGTGCTTACCAACCTGACGCTTTTAGAGAAGAGAATAATAAGCTGCTGTAGTTCATATTCGAGACAAAGGATTGTAAAGATGGCACGAGAGCTAGGGTTCTTTAAACCAGCATCTTTATTGACTGTGTTGACTTTTATTTTCTTGGGAAGACAGAAGGACAGAAGGCTGCTTTGTGGCTGATTTATCAGGAAAGGGTTCTTGTATGCATAATATTGATGCATCCGTAATGAATCGGGACTCTTGCAGGGAGCAGATAGGAAGCTGGTATCTAATCCTGGAATAATTACAGTAATGTCAGTACTGCAGGCAGCCTGAGTGGAAAACACAAACACACACACACACACAATCATAACAGCAGTGAAGGTGGAACTTGCACACACATATAGGCCAATAAATGCACTTACACGTCCTGCAGGATGATGCAGCACAAGCAATTATGGAAACACACCAAACGTGTACAAGCAGACAAGGCACCTACTTGTATGCAAACCCGAACTATAAAACATGAAACAAAGGCACAAATACATTCACAGCACCCCATAACCTCCGTCAACGAGCAAGGTTTAAACCCGGCATCATTGCGTTTCTTCTAGCCAGCTCTTTCATCATCCTGTATGAGTATAGGAGCATTGTTTTTCTGAGCCCGCACTCCTAACATACAAATGAGCCACTTTGTTGCTCTAATACGGTCTTGTCTCCCCTGGAGAACTTCACACGTCCACATGGGCTGCTGCTCTTTTTGCTTTTTTTCAATCCTCGCTAAAAAAAAAAGAATTGATTGGGAAATAACGAGCCAGTGATGAAAGGGTTTTTCAGCTTCGCTCAGGAAGGCAGCGTGTCGTGCTGCTGGCTTATGGTTCAATTGTTCTCTCTCTGTCTGTCTGTCTCTCTCTCTCTCTGTGTGTCTCTCTCTCTATCTGTCTTTCTCTCTCTCTGTTCTCTACTGGTAGGTTCCTGTTCTTCTAACTGCAGTTCCTAATGAACTTACATTGCTGCTGAACTACACGCTCTGATGTTCTTATATCACATCTGCCTCTGAATTATTAACTGAGCACTTCCTGTTCTGGGATGTTCTGTCTCGCTCACCCAGCGCTCCCTCCCTCTGTCCTGTTTTATCCCTCCATCATTGGGGAAGCCCTCCTGGCCAGGATGCGGATGTTGGCGTGAATTTTGGCTGTGTGTGTTTGTCCACAGTAGTGGTGGTGTAAGTTTGTAACTTACAGTACAGCACAGTAATAGAAATAGCACAAAAGTAAGAATCCAGAAGCAGGAAGTGACCAGCTTATGACCTTGTGACCTCTTGCACTCTTATCCCCCCTTCTTTCTTCCCTTCTCATAACCAGCCCCCCCCACCCCTCGACCCTCCACACACCTCTCATCTTTGCTTTTCTCCAGCCATAGCGCTAACTCCTATCTCTCTGCACCCAGATCTGAACGCGCCGAGCCCATGTCTGAAGAAGACGTGCGAGTTCGGGAGCTCGTGTGTGGTGAAGAACGGCGAGGCAGTGTGTGAGTGCTTGGATACGTGCCTCCAAGCCTCTGACCCCGTGTGTGGCAGTGACGGGCAAACCTACACCAGCCAGTGCCAGATGAATGCCATCGGTTGCACCCTGCAAAAACACATCCAAATAAAGCACAAAGGACCTTGTGGTGAGTCTATACCAACACACACTCACTCACACTCTCAAACTGACACACACAGGCCCGAATGACGCTCTAAGCCATGCAGCTCTCTTCACAAATCTGCTCTTTAGTGACATCAAGTGATCGAGCGCACGGTGGCTTAGTGGTTAGCACGTTTGCCTTGCAACTCCAGGGGTTGGGGGTTCAAATCCCGCCTCCACCCTGTGTCCACGGAATTTGCATGTTCTCCTCCACATCCTCTGGTTTCCTCCCCCAGTCCAAAGACATGCGTTGTAGGCTGATTGACATTTCCAAATTGTCCATAGTTGTGTGTGATTGTAAACTGCAATGGGTTGGCACCCCATCCAGGGTATCTCCTGCCTTGTTCCTCAACTTAGAGGGCTAGGCTCTAGGCTCCCCACGACCCTGTGTAGGAAACGCAGTATAATGGATGGATGGATCAAGTGATCGTGGGCTTGAGGGTAAAAAAGTAAGCATTTGGGACAATCCTAAAGATTTCCTGTGTATAGTGCACTGAACTCACTATTCAGTGACTTACGAGCTCATTAATCACTCAAACAAGGTCTGGGTGGGAAATAATTAGAATGAGATGGCCAGTGAAAAAAACTAATTTCGCTTTCATAGGCAAATGAAGTTCATAATCATTGCATCAGTCCCTTTACCAAAGATCACACTCAGCTGATTACACTTATCAGCTCCATATAATAGCAATGTGCAGGCTATGAACATAATAATAAAATAATAACAACAGACTCTTTAAGACATAAAACTTTATTTCAGTCTTTATTGTCTGACATTGCTTTAAAGGAAAACAAAACTAAGCCAAAAAAAAACCCATCATGACTTGAATATTAATATTAATAATGAATTACAATCAGTGTGGATGTCGTGTCATGGCAAACCAGCAACTCCATTTCCCGGTATGCACCACGAACATGGCCGACAACTACAACTCCCAGTGGAACACACAAACACTTCAACTTCTCCTGAGGACAATCACACACACCTGTTCTCAATCTCACCACACTAGTTAAGAGACACTCTCTCACACATGCACACACACACAGCCATGGCAAAGTAATACGCTCAGTTGATCTTTTTGCTGTCGTGGCCCAAGCCTTAGTCTAGTGTTTGTTAGTCTGGTTTTTGACTTTTTTTTTTTTTTAAAAACTCCTTTGACCTCGATTTCTGCCTTACAGGCCCTAGCCTGATTGCCTGACCACTGTCTGTCTTTGCTTATATCGTTTGCCTTGCCCTCTGGATATTAGAATGTTTATTAAAGCGCCTAACTGTAATTGCGTACTGTAGTTGGTTAACATTGTTTCCTACATTACCCACAATGCCCACTGATGGTGGCACCAGTGGGAATTTATCTCCACCAAAAGAGCGATGCAGCGGCACTTTAGTCGGTCCAGCACTCTCAGCTGCTCATCTGTACCCTCTGCTCAAGCAGATCAGCTTCCAAAATGTTCATGATAATACCGCCATCGACTCGACACCATCGTGCTCATCATCTCGTATACCGCTAACCAGCTGAGCCGAGTCTGTGCGTCCCAAACTCCGCATCATACAGTGTAGCTGCATTGCATTCTGGGACTTTGAGTCCAACATTGGCTCTCTCTACTAATTTCACATTGGATTTTGGATTAACATGAAAAGCTGAGTGAAAGAAAGACGCTTGCTCGTTTGCTTTTAGGAGCTTAAAAACAAACAAAAAAAATGTCCATCATCCTTTATGTTTGCTAGCAGCATCAACCTGTCATGTCAGAGCCACAGACAACAAATAACTTATTATGGAGATTAAGAAAATTCAGCACCAACCAACAAATAAGCACCAGAATCACTATACACACTATAAATATTCCAATATAACACGTTTAACATGTGTAGAGTGACGTTTTCCTTTAACTCAGCCTTTTCCTTGCCTTTCTGTCATATAGTGCAGTAAGAGCACATAGAGAATGGCTAAAATGAAGCTTAAAATGAGCAGCGGAACACTTAGTGGCCTCGAGGACCAAGTGGTCGCCCACAAACAAGGATTGCTAATCTACATACAGTTTGTGCCATTTGCTACCTTGCATGTTTCCTTTCAGGCATTTCAGGGCTGCACGAAGAATCGGAGAGAGGACTATCATTTTTCTTGCTTATGACCTTTATTGAAAAGATGCACTCAAGTTAAAATTACAGAGCGCCATCGTTCAGGGCAACTGTTTGAGTCTTTTTTTTTTTTTGCTTCTTTGTAGCACAGAGCTGAATGGGCTGCATGTCGTTTCAAAGCGTTTTTTGTTGTGCAAGTTCGCTTTGTCTGAAAGACTTTTTGTGAATCATCAGCACGTTTATGAACGATCAACACGTGGCAGAACGTGTGATCTCTTTCTTCCTGTCACCTTTTTTTTTCAGGCCAGTAAACCAGGCTAGTCATGTTAAACCTTAGAGTATGATCAGTGCTGTTTAAAGATCTCATGGCATGTGTTTTCAGTGTGTGTGTGTGTGTGTGTGAGTCAGTGAGTGATGTTGTCACACTGTGCGTATATTAATTTGACCCTGTAGTAAATGCCAGTTGTGTGTGTGTGTGTGCATGCCTGGGGTCATTTGGCAGCAGTGGAGTTTATCTGACTTGTGTTCTACCTACAGGGCACTGCTGCTCTTTATCCAAGTGCCGCTCCACTGCTATACATACGCCATCAGCACATAAATGACACAGAGATAGCGATATTTCTCTGCTTAGTGCCGGAGACAAGCCCAGCATCAGGGCCTGCAGTGGGGATTAACACACGCAAATAGGTTTGGATGGGGACGCTGTGTCTGAGACAAAGACACACAGAAAGAGAACGAGGGAACTAGAGAGGCTTTTCTGATTTGCACTCAGTGTGAATCCATGTATCATCCATATCAATCCATATCCGTTCTGACATCCAACAACAGAATTTTTCCAGTTTGTTTCTGCAAAACAAACACATCTGAAACGAGCATTCGGATCCTGAATTCCATTACTCATTTCTCATTCTTAACATTAAATTGGTAAACACGACAAACAAGGGACCTTTTGGTGGTCCGTGAACTGTAAATAACCATTCACGATTTCTTTCTTTTTGTCTTTTTTTCTTTTACTGACTTGAAAAAAGATTGACCAGAAGTTATGTGTAGGTCCATATTCGGGGGGGGGGGGGGGGGGGGGGGGGGGCTTACAGCATTTCTCCTTTCATCTCCTTCAAAGTACTGTCCTTGTGATCTGATACACTTCACCTGGCATTTCTCCAAGTCCTGGAAACTTTTCCTTTAGTCATCCTTTGTCATCATGTCTAGAGCCTTCTGCATTCTTTTCTGGATTTCTTCCACAATGACGAATCTTTTCTCCTTCAGTCTTATTTTTAATTTCGAGAACAAAAAGAAGTCGCAAGTCGCAAGAGCTGGAGAATGCGCTGGATAACAAGCGATAACCACACTGACTACGTTTACATGGACAGCAGTAATCTAATCATTGACCTTATTCTGAGTAAGACAATATTGTGATTAAGGTGTTTATATGAGTCGCTTTTAGGATACTCCTTTCGACTAATCGATTAACGGCACACATCATTACGTCACCGCGCCACGCCGTCCGACAGAGCTTTTTTTTTTAACTCTTGAATTTGAGCAGGGAGGATGTGGGGAAAATAGCTCAAAGACATTGGAAAGACTGACTGCCCTGGGGTGGGTTCATACCCCGTCCAGGGTGTATCCCGCCTCGTGCCCCTGGGATACTCTCCAGGTTCTCCCATGACTTTGTCTAGGATAAGCTGTACGGAAGATGGATGGATGGATGGATGGTGGAATGACGTACAGTGATACATCTGCCAACTGGCCTTGAGCATCCATTTTACCAATTTGCCTCGTTTATGGAAACTGCCATTTCTAGGAGGTTATAATCTTCTTGTCCTTTCTTCTGTCAAAACAGATCCATCCATCCATCCATTTTCTGTACCGCTTATTCTTACTGGGTCGCAGGGAACCTGGAGCCTATTCAGGGGGCATGGGTGACAAGGCAGGGGACACCCTGCATGGGGTGCCAGTCCATCGTAGGGCACAGTCACCCACCCATTCACACACCCATTCATATACTACACACCCTTTTGGTGTCAAAACAGACAAACTGTCAAAAATATAAACTTAAAATCCATTGTACTCGGGGTGTAACAATCAGACAATTCTGACGCAAAAATCGTAAACCGAATATGACCGATTGTAGTCGATTATAAATATTTTATTTATTTATTTGTTTATTTCAAATAGGGACAGTGTACATTATTCAACATTGATAAATGTAAATGCACCCAAGTTGAAAGCCTGAAGGCTTTCATTGGTAGTCCCTTTACCAGATGTTATTAGGCATTATTGCAAAAGGACAGACAACTGGTGTATAAAAAAGAATTAATATTTTTAAGCTGATGTGTAACTGGTCTTTATTGATCACATATCCACAGTGAAATTATTTTTAAGGTTAAGGGCCTTGCCCAAGGGCCCAATAGTGGCAGCTTGGCAGTGCTGGGGCTTGAAACCCTGACCTTCGAATCAGTAACCCAGAGCCTTAAACACCAAGCCACCACTGCCCCAGTGGAATGTGGAAGCCTATATATTCCAATAGTCCAATATTATTAATAAGTCCAATATTGAAACAGCATATTCAGAGCCTAGATTTTCCACTAAAATATATATTTTTTGTAAATTTACTGACAAGGCTAAATAAATGGCTAAATTCAGAAAGTGAATTGTTTTTCATATCCCATTTCAAAACCGATATGGACTGAATGGATGATGCACAGATTAGTGTGGCTTGTAGGTTCATTTTTGTTCACGTGAAGCTGGAAAAGCATGTGCACATAGAAGAAATAGCAGCCTAGGTAACAAAAAAAAGTGGTGTAGGAGAAAAGAGAAATCTTCGAGCTCTGCAAATGCAATTTGGAATACAAGCCTGTGGGAGGCAGGGAGCCATGTAGCATTCTAGGGAGTAATAAATAGTCTTTATTAAGGAAAAAAACAAAACACACACACGTATAGGTAACGTCAGTAAGCAGTTCTATTGATGGCATTGACTCGCCGCTACAGCAGGCGTCAGCGGAACAGGGTAATAAAGAGCGGCCCCAAACAACTAATCCAGCCCCGGCTCTCGTGCTTTTTCTGGCCTGTTTACAGAGCCGAGCTCTTCAGCGCAAGTGCACTCTGTTTTTATCTCCATTAATTATCCCTCCACATTCAGACCACAGCTTCAGCCTTACACACACATCAGGCTCCAGCCATGCATAGTCTTAGCTGTTTTCCTTGACCGTTTTTTATGGATTTGTTATCGCCTGTTTGAGTGTATGTGTATGCATATCATCATAATTCCATGTTATTTTGTTTACCTGGAAAAAAAACGAGCTATAAATGCTAGTATCTTTACAGCTCAGGATTTGTTTAATAGTGATACGAGGAACATTTTTATATGGTACATAATGTCTTGTGAGCAACAGCTGACCTTGCGTAGCAAGCTTGATGAAGTACAGACAGAGAAGCAGAAAAATGTTCTATATGTATTTATAACCAGCGTGATGAGAGAGGATATGTATAGATCTATGGCATAGTGATTTGGCAGAGGATGAAAATGAGGCCTGTTTGTTGGGGAATATAGCTTACCTGCAAGTTATAGAGGAGCGGAGGTAGAATTACGAAGAGGGGTGGAGGTGGTGAATATGAGAGGTGGAACAAAACAAAAGACTTTTATCAGACCTGACAACCTTTATTACAAGCTTTTTCCCCCATAGTAACTTCTCATTTTACGTTTCATCTCACGCTTTCCTCACACCTCTGTGGTTGGAGGTTCAATTCCCGCCTCCGCCCTGTGTGCATGGAATTTGCATGTTCTCCTTTTGCTTTGATATTTCCTCCGGGTACTCCGGTTTCCTCCCCCAGTTCAAACACAACGATGCGCTGATTGGCATCTCTGAATTGTCTGTAGTGTGTGAATGGGTGTGTGTGCGATTGTGCCCTGCAATGGGTTGGCACCCCGTCCAAGGTGTCTCTCGCCTTGTGCCCCGAGTCCCCTGGGATAGGCTTCAGGCTTCCCATGACCCTGTATAGGATAAGTGGAACAGAAAATGAATGGATGGAACATCCATGGAGCCAATCGACATTTGCACAGTAGTTTTAACTTGCTCATATTAAATGACACTCTTTGGAACCCCCGCCCCCTTCTCTCATCTCACCTTCTCAATGTTTTAGCCTATGTTTGTAGTGCATGAATAATGCACTGCTGTGACACCCTCGCTTTCTGTCAAAGTGAGATATGAGTTCACTGTAACCTTCAGCCAAAAAAATGACTAAAAAATGGCTCTTTTTTTTCACCGGTCAGCTCTCAGACATGTCCAAACAGTTTGAGCAACAATAATAATAATAATAATAATGATAATAATAATAATAATAATAATGATGCAAGACTTGATATTCTTCTTCTTCATGGTTGTCGGGTCTGGTGTATTATAAAACTGTTTTTCCATGTGGGTTTATTTTAGTTTGAATACGTCTGCCATAGAGTGCTGTTAAAAAAAAAAAATGCAGGGAGAATAATCATCGAGCAGTGGAGAGAAGGAGAGAGTGAGATGGAGACCAGAAGTAAATAAAAAAGGAAGAGCGTGATGGAGCACACTAATAGAGCAAGGGCTGAATGTCATGGGATTTTCCTAGCCATTCACAACCAACTGCTGTTGTTTAAAAAACATCCTGACCACCAAGGCTACTTAGCAGCTGGTCTCTTAAGAGCAAGGCAGCAGAGGTTGGAGGCTCTGTTCCGTCCATATGACAGGCTGGAAACGAGATTCCTGATCCTGTTGGACAGGGGGATGAGTCTGTTAGTGGATAAGTAACAGGTGGAGCCTTGGCCAGGACATGGGTTCTGATACAGGAGGACACTGTAGTTTATGTGTAGCTCATGAAGCATGGTCCATTCGTGGATGACCTTACAGCCATGGTGTGGTGGAGTCTAATAAGATAAGATAATACTTTATTAATCCCCAGATGGAGAAATTGGGGGTGGCTAATAGTGTGGCTGGATCACATGTCCAGGGATTGTCTTGTCGTCCTAGCATAAGTACTAATATGACAGTACTTGGGGACATATTTCTCACGAGGGTACCATTTTTATTCAGCTTTTGTTTCTGTGAGAATAGAGTTTGGCCAGGTTAAACTGGCTAAACTTTTGATGGGATTTTTATCAGACTACATAGCTCAGTGGTCACCAAACCCTATTCCTGGAGAGCTACGTTCCTGAAAACTTTAGCTTGAGCCATATTCGTGCCGACCTGACCGTCTAATCGTTGCCTTAAGAACTGCTTGATCAACTATAACATGTGTGTTAGATTTTGGTTGGAGATGAAACCTGCAGGAAGGTAGATCTCAATTAAGACGGTTGGTGACCACTGAAAGGTGAGCACTATTTTTTTTTTAATTCCACTCCTGCCTAGTCTCAAAGAGATTCTGATCTTTTGATCAACCCCTACCACTCCCACTGTTATTTCTGTTCGTTCCTGCCCTGTTGTTTTCTATTCTATCTCCCAAACTATGAGCAAATTGAATCCACTATGACCATGACCAGGATACTGTCTAGTAGAAAAGCAAAACATGAATCAACAACTTGTGGCACACTATGAAGACATATTATGCAGTACAGTAGTATGAGATAGAGGGCACAACCCTAGCGTTTAGCCAAAGTGGCAGTGACGGTTACTGATTGGAAGGATACAAGTTCAAATCCCAGCATTGCCGAGCTCTTCAGCAAGACACTTACCCTCAGCTGCTCCGTTTGATACTTACTCAATCAGCTCGTGACAATTTGACCAATCAGTGGTATAATATTGCAAGCTTGGAGAAGCGTGCTTCAGGTACCCGAAACAGAACAGTATCAAATTCAACACAAGTTCCAGTCTGGGTCACTGGGAAATGGAAATGATGTCATGGATTTATTATGATAACATGCCATACTGCACTGTCTGGTGAAAAGGGCGATCTGTGGAAAAGCTCTGGTGCTCAGAGTGGCTCCGTTTATTAACGTCTAATAAACAGGTTGATGCAAGCGTTGGGCAAGATTTATGCATGAGTGCCTCTCTCAATTAGCACTAAATCAGCAGCTGTTGAATCGCTAATTGAATCCTCCAGGTTGTAACTGTCATTGGCCCACGCTTATTGCCTCCCGGTCGCAATCACATTTTATTTTGCTGATTAATTGAGCTCGAGGACACCATAGCTCAGGATCCAGTGTCTTGCCACTCAGTGGTTTGAGAAAGTCAAGCAGCTGAGGTGATTAATGAAAAGGGGCAGAGACCTTATAAGACGCCTTTCCATATGACCAGGCTGGAAACAGTGTTCTTGTCAATGTGGAAGAGGCGGTGAAGCGGAAAGGAGCGAATTGACGGCACTCAGCCTAAGCAGAGTGTATAAAGCAGTCCGGCTGCCAAGTCTGAACCGAGATGGATCTTCTCACTGATCTTCTCTCCACTGACATCCCTCTTCTCTTCCACAGATAAAGCCTGCACAAACTGCTCCTTCGGTGCTATCTGTGACGAGCAGACCCGCCGCTGCGTCTGTCCAAAGGAGTGTGTGGTCTCCAAGCAGCCCGTGTGTGGCAGCGACGGCACCACTTACATGAACGAGTGCGAGCTGCACGTACGCGCCTGTACCGAGCAGCTAGACCTGCATGTGGTGGTGCAGGGAGAATGCAGTGAGTACATACAACAAACCCGCTCCGCCGCCCTTCATCTCTCATCACACACTCACTTATCGAAACAAAACGCACCTTCATAACCATGCAGAATGCATGATTATCAAGACACAGTATATACCACTAATGGCTCTATATTTATGCAGGTGCAAGTGTAAAAGTAGAGGTATAACTTGGACTCATTCTTGCCTAGTTCTAATGTCATCAGGAGTGATCACACCTCCGTTGATTGAAACCACGTTCAAAATCTGCCAGCACAACGCTGTTCTGTTTTGTCCTGAGAGGACCTGCCTTTCAGGACTCCCTACTTCAATACAAATCGAATACAAATTTCTCCCATCCTAATTAAATACAAATGAATTATCATATCTGTAACAAATGCGAACAACTCAGTGGTGGCTACTAAATGTGAATCAGATGCTGGAAGTGTCATTATACATGGAACAACATTTAAAAAAAAAAAAAAAAAAAGATAACCCAATCAATACAATTTCTAACGAAACTAATTAAATTCC
This sequence comes from Ictalurus punctatus, assembly GCF_001660625.3. NCBI lineage: Eukaryota > Metazoa > Chordata > Actinopteri > Siluriformes > Ictaluridae > Ictalurus > Ictalurus punctatus. The sequence goes on from NC_030430.2 coordinate 17,882,399, forward strand.
AGGCTCTGAAATGACTTGTTGTCAGAGATTCGAAAGGACACGTAAATAAATTGTCATTACTGTCACACACATTTTCCCTCTCAGTGTGTGGCATCCAGCTTGCTCGTGCTCTTGTTTATATTTTGACACATGCCTTTGCTTTGGTTTTAGTCCTGTCTCCGCGCCTATCATATTACTGGCTAATTACTCTAATGTGTTCAGCTGTTCAGTGTTTCACTTGAATTATTTGATATATTCTTATGCTTCTGTTCTTTTCTTTCCCCGGAACGTCTCATCGATTATAATCATGCGTTTCTGAACTTTTTTTTCTATTCGTGATTTCTGTTTTCCCGTATCGTTCCCATTGTTTAGTGTTTTTGTTTATTGTTTACGGATGCTCGTTTTTTTGGAGCTACATGTGTATTGACCTCCAATACAATCAGCCACCTCTTTTTTTTTTTTTTTTTTTTGTTTCTTTCTTTCTTTCTCTTTCTAAACTGTCTGCAAAGGAAATCTTGTGGTACAGTTGATTTGATTGGCTATCGCCTAACCACACTTCTTGATAATGTATTAACCGCAACAATAAAGAGAATAAGTCTGCCACCCAAACACACTCCAACACCCTGATTTTAAGCCACGTTTTGTGTTACACTTGCATCATAATCAAGAAAATAGAGCCCTGCTATTCATACCATTGGATCGTTCATTTGTGAATGCACATTGTGGTTACATGCCGAATGTAAACATGTGGACGTCTGCGGTGGAATGAGTCTTAGGGGGTGAATGTGAATGAGTGTTTGTTTATATCTTTTGTTTGTATGGTTCTGTGTGTATGTGTGTGTGTTAACAGAGACCTGTGGCAGCACTGTGTGTAGTTGGGGTGCCCGCTGTGTCCAGAATAAGTGTGAGTGCCCTCAGTGTGCGAATCAGCCCACTGCAGAGGTATGCGGCACGGACGGCACGACCTACACCAACGAGTGTGAACTGCGCTCGGCATCCTGTAAGCAGAAGAAGGACATAGAAGTGGCGAGGTCTGGCAGCTGTGACGAAGGTACGCTGCTTATTTCTACTCGCATCACTGTGTCCCTGTGTGTCAGTGTTTGCTGGAGTGCATCAGTGCTCCAGTGGGAATTGGGGAAGTAGTCTTGAGTGAAACTAATATGTGGAGAAAGAGGCCAGACAGGAGCAGGCAAAAGCTGAGGCGAAAATCCCTATTATTGTTGACTCTTTTCACAGCTGGCGTGGCGTGTTACCCGAGGCATGTCTGGATGAGCTCCTCCTTAACTCCAAGCTTGTTGCAGGCATTTAGGCGTCACCTCATCAGCACAGATTGACCTTTCATATGTGAAGCGTTGACTTTCTCTATCCGTCTCCCTTTCTGTCATCCTTAACAACCCACAGACAGGCAACCATCGCCGTGTTTTCTCCTCTCTTCTTTCCTGCTGTCTCGTCACTCTATTGTGATGTCTCCCTGAAGGCTGTGGAGACATTGCTTTCGGTGAAGTCAGGCCTGTATAATAGGCTTTTCTCAGAGGCCGTGGTTTAGATGCTTTCAGCTTTCTGCTTTCGCTCTTGTCATATGACCGAGCTACAGCTAAGAAACTGTTCTGGCTCCAGGCTGTTCGCCTTTGTGTAGGAACAATAGTGATGGGCTACTGGGATGAGACGAGGAAGAAAGGAGTTACTTTATCTAGGAGCGCCATATTTAGTGTTGACCTATAGCTTTCTCAAATTCTCCAGTGTTTGGGGGATTGGGATGCCTTTAGTGTTCCAGTGATGTTGTTTTTACAGATATAGACACATCCATATACGTACGTGTTTCAATCAAGTAACATTTTCATCAAATCTAAAGATGAGCTCACAAGTTTCCATACGTCTTGCAGAATCTGCAAAATGTTAATATATATCATTTTTTTTAAATCAGTGGGATCATAGACATTGCGTTTAGCTTTTTATTAAGTTCTTCCCTGAATAATCTATTTCACAGAACAGATGTTTACATACTGTATAATCCACTAGACGCAATAATAACTGAATTTACACAAACGAACCAGTTCAAAAGTTTACATACGCTCGATTCTTAATACCGTGTGTCGTTACCTGGATGATCAAAAAGTATTATTTTGTTTAAAGATCCTACTTTTTTCATTTAGTACTGCCCTTTAGAAGCTGCAAAAGATATTTACATGTTTCCCAGAACACATAATTTACACCGATCATCCTGTTGAAACGTTTACACCCCCCTGGCTCTTAATGGATCGGGTTGCCTTCTTGAGCATCCTTGAACGTTTGCACTTTTTGTAATAGTCGTGTACGAGTCCCTCAGTTGTCCTCAGTGTGAAAAGGTGGATCTCGCAATCATATAGCCACTGTTGGAAAGGGATCAAATATACAGAAGATGCTATAAAAGCAAAGAATGTGCAGGACCAGGAGGATTTTTCTGAAGAACAGTGGGCAGTTTAACTGCTCAGGACAAACAAGGGACTCATAAAAAAACAGTCGTGGATCATCCAGGTAACGACACACAGTATTAAGAATCGAGCGTATAAAAACTTTTGAACTGGTTCATTTGTGTAAATGCAGTTATTATTGTGTCTTGTGGACTATATGTAAACATCTGTTATGTGAAATAGTGTATTCACGGTAGTGATAAATAAAAAAACAAAATGCAATTTTGCATGTGGAAATATTTTGAAAATTCCACAAGTCACATGATCAAGTTGCATCAACTGAATTTCCTGACGATCCTGTGAAGAAGAAAATATTCTTCTCTCAGGGTTTTTTTTTTCTTCTCTTTTCAATTATATTATGATCGTGACTGATGTACAACTATGTTACACAAATTATTTTAAATTGAAAGTAAACTATTCATTTTCTTGAGCAATCTAAATGCCCTCGTGCTATAAAAATGGCTGCTAACTAACCACATTTTGTGTGATAAGAAATCTTTTTTTTTTTTTTGTTGAAGAGTTACACAGGATAAATCACACCGCAATCGTGGAATCACACTTTTATTTGATGGCCCTTCTGAAGCCGAGGTAATGGATTCTTCCTGGGTGTCAACGGTAGAAAATATTTTCTTATTACCGCAAAAGGCGTCAGAAGCGCAGAGGTGATCTCTCCTAACCCCCCACCCCCCATTTATTTATGTTCATTAGTTACAGAAAAGAAATGGGAGTGCTCTCTCACTCTTTTACTTTGTGGTAATGAAAAATGACAGTGTTCCCGGCATTTGGCCGCGGTGGGAAATTTATCACCTGTTTAATTTCACACTCCGCTAAGCTTAAGCTTAGCCTCTTTGTAGACACTGACAAAGTGGCGGGTGAGAGCAGTGCATCACCTCCGAGCTCCCTCCCCTTTTTAATAGAATACACATTTGCTAAATAGGATTATGCGTTGCAAATATAGAGGCGATACACCTGAATATGGCGAAGCATCAGTAAGAAAGCCACAGGGCTAAGCTAGAGATAAGGTTGTGTAGGAGAGGGGGAGATTTCGAGAAGAGAGGGCTGGCACGTGATCATTCATCCTACAGAAGTATCTTGTCTTTAGACACCGCGCCGTTGCCGTGCTGGATGGTACACTATTGCCGATCAGTCTTTATGTCGGTTGAGTTTTATTTGCTCTAACATCCTGTCCAACCCCTTATTGCACCGCGGGTGACAAACGACCAACAAACAATAGGTAAACAACCTCCTGACGCATAAGTTGTGACGGCCAGGCTGTGCGTTAGCTACATGTGATGGATTTGTATCCCGACTTCCTCATAGGCAGAACCTGCATGCATGCATTTACAAGGTTCTAGCGTGGAGGATTACTTACCACTACCAAGCTGACACGTAAATCTGAAGGTCACTACACCACTACCATCCTCAGCTTCTTTATTGCTGCCTGGCTGTTTATTTGTTTACCTGGTCCTCTTAATGAAAATCCCCTGGCTAAATGGACCCTCGTTAGGACATGATGGAGCGAACGGGGAAGAGGAAAGCCTTTTGAGAATAGCTGAGTCAGACGATTCTGGATTCGCTAATAGAAAGATTTGTCTGCATCCACGTCAAAGTAGAAAAACTAATCAGTGCCCTGCTTACCGCTACCCTTGCAGACCTTTTATTTATGCATTTTAGGGATTTATTTTTTTTTATTTATTTATTTAATAACCTTTTTTGCCCTAATGCATGAGCAGAATACGCCTGCACAAGCACCCGTCCTCTGAGCCTGCTTCAACACTTGGGGTTATTTTATTTTTTTTACTCGGCCGCCAGAGCACGGTTTACATGCAATGTGGGTGGAATGCTCAAAAGTGCAACTTTTCAGAAACGTGCCAAGTGGCGTAAAGTTTTTTTTTTTCACATGGAAGTCCAATCAGGTCGCAGATTAGTGGGCAGGTAAGAAAAAAAAAATGGCGGACATAGTCGACATGGTCTGGGTCATGTTGAACGTGGTTCTGGAAAACAGCCAAAACTCTGATTCCGACCAATAGTTTTTCTTCCTATAACATACTTTGACATCTCTTCAAGAAACTATAAATGTATTTTACCAAAACAACTTGTGAAATGTTTTTATTTAGTCTACTTTTCCAACCTTGCCTAGGCTGTCTGCCAAGCAAGGAGCCAGTTTAACAAAAGCGGTCAGTCTAAAACATTGCTACCGTATTGAAGACACAGTAACCACCATGTTTTTAACATATTGTTGGATAGCTCCTTGTCATAGAGAAGCAGACATGATCCTAATCAACTCAGTTTGTAATCGGATACTGGCTGTCAAAATGCCCGTGATGCTCTGCGCCGTCGCGTCATCATCAAATCAGATAAGAGCACTTACACACACACGGTACAGATGACAGCAGAGAAAGGTTTAGAACATCTAAATGACCTGATAAAAAGATCAGTGATTATTTCCGCATCAGTGTTAGCGTGAGCCGTGACCAGTCGAGTGAAGAGAAGAGGATGAGGTTTGTGTTTAAATGCCGTGAGTGAGAGACACAAACTGATTAACAAATTGAGAACTCGTTTCACGTTGTAAACGTACAGTACGTTCGAATTTGGAAGTAAAGTTGTGGATTAGATTATTAATATACAGGAAGTCCGGACGTGTTTTTGAGTAGAGTTTGAATGAAATGTACATTTCTGGATAAGATACAGTCAAAAAGGAATCATTTCAGGTTAGGAAAAAGCATGTCGTTTTCAGAATCATATTAGTAGAATTACTCTGGATGGTACCACTTAAAAACCATGAAGATAGCTTTAGGACTGCAATTGCCGTGATAGCTTTAGGACTGCAATTGCCACGAACCGTTTTTGCACCCAAGTCTCCGTCAGTGAAGTGTGGATAAGTCCAGCAAAACCCCTTCACACGATCCCATTTTGTCATTTTCAATTAAATTTCAATCAAAATAGCGTTTTTAACAGTGTACATTGTCACAAAGCAGCTCTACAGAAACATATAAATGAAGGATATACATTTTAAATGTATGAATTTATCCCTAATGAGCAAGCCAGAGGCGACGGTGGTGAGGAACGACTCCCAGAGACGATATGAGGAAGAATATACGGAATGCTAGGTTTTCTTCTCACCGTAGTTATAATGTATGTTACTACATACATTCATCTACATCTAATTTGTGTGTTTAATAAATCTGGATAGATGAGATAGCTAATTGGTTAGTACAATCATAACACAAATTGGCATCATTACGTGCTGTGTCTCAATCAGTTCCCCAGCTCTCTAGGTCATGAATCACGTACGTATATCGTGTACATCAGTTCGGGCACTGGTAAAGACCCTGGCTCACTACACATTAGGACACCGATAACCCAATTTCCGGCGACATGACTACGTACTCGCGTTGTAAAACGTCACCAAACATAAATATATTTACGTTTTATATGTTATATAAATGTGTTAGCTTGCTCGTACACCTTTTTGTCATGGTACGTCAAGCAGGATGGAAGGCTAGCTAGTGGACTATTCAGAAAAACCGTATATAGAACGTCAGATAAATTTAAAAATGGCTAACATAAGTAATCATTTGAGAATTACAGTAACGATAACAAGCTGCTCACGTATGTAGACGGAAGTTGGCTGAGAGTTCGTCCCTCTTTTTTTTTTTCTCGAGTCGAAAGGCTTCAGAAATCATGGCGTCATTTTGAGTAAGGGATCATAGTGAACGTCGATGCTCCCTGGTTTTTGCAGAGCATTGTGGGATTTTTCACGGCTCGAACGTTCCAGTGCACTGGATTGATTTTGCGATCGAGACATATCTTAAAATGGCCGACTCCCCGATCAGTGCCCCGCCTACTGAAGACTCCCCGATCAGTGCCCCGCCTACTGAACTAGGGAACTGGTTGAGACACACGCGTGGTTATAGAGTTTGTACCTGTTTTTGTTTTTTGCAGTATCTGTATGAAAAATAAAGCAACATTACATGACTTGGGCTTTAAGATGCCGCTAAAGAGTGTACATCTGTACAGAAATGGTTGTATGTTTGTGTAGTGGTCAGTGTTCTAAGCTAGGAAGCCTAAACAAATGTCCTGTATCAGTGTGCGATTAGAACCCGTGTCGGCTCCTGCAGTCCGGCCCTGCTGTACAGCACATGCACTCTCTAATCAGAGCCAAAGTCTTCACAGCATGAACTGCTGTCAGTGTGTTGGGACAATTAAAATCGTTGCTGATTTATTTGTTTATTTATTTATTTATTTTTGGCAACAAAACATTTCATGATGCTTCGATTTATCAGTGCGTTTCCACATTTTTGCTTGTTTGTCTTTATCTAACACAATTCTTCTTAAATCTACAAAACTGCCTAATTGGATTAGGCGCATGCTAATAGAGATCACGGTCTGTAGCTGAAGCGTGATGCATGTGAAGAGAGACTTATTTGCTTGGTGTATTTGGGTGAGCCGATTGCTAGGGCTGAGTGCTTTCATTGTTTTTACATCTGGGATAATAAACTCTGTGCTTTTCCATCCTGACTGGGTTTTTTTTTGTTTGTTTGTTTCTGAATTCACCCTGATCTGTTCGGTAATCCATTTAAAATGCTTTACTGTATGTGAAGTGGCAGTTCCACCAGCACCGTATTGATCCCCTTCACTCTGAGTGAGCTCGCCTCTTCTAACATACAAATGAGTGTTATGGACCAACCATAGCCTCCTACAACCTTTTAAACACTGTATCTACTGTAAGAGCCTCGCTCGAGTTCGGTGTTAACTGAATCGCAGGGATGTAACGCATTTTTTTTAACCTGAAATAGCTGAGATGTTTAGGATCTCAGAAAGATGCACCCCCTCTTACAACAGCTATCCACTGGCCGTAACATTAATGTGTGATGATAGAGTCGAGGGTGTAATATCTCCTCTGAGCTTACGTGGTTGGCTAACGAGCAGTCGTTTTCATTAAACACAACTGAAAAATGTTCTTTTACGAGACGCCTCAAGTCAGGCTCGGTTGGAGGGCACTCTTGGGACATCTTACTTTTCCTTCTGGTAATCTTCCATTTTGATGGAGAGCATGTACAATATGTAGATTTGCCCTTCAAGTTTTCAAGCTCTCTGAGCTCAAGCTGATGCTAATTACAACTAATACGATCCTTTCATCGGGATATTAAGCCCGTGAATCAGACCTTCCCATTGATTTCCTGTGGAGACAAAGAGAGTGCTCATATTTTCTAATTAGTCTCTGTGTTTGAAGGGGGAAGTCTGCTTCGGATGGGAATTTTTCATACAGAAAAAGTCAGAGAGCATTTTGTAGGCCCGTTTTGGAGGAATTTGACAACTCTTGGGGGTCACAACAATGTCACTACCAGTAAAGCTAAAGCTTTTATAAATTTATAAATATAAGCACTTTTATATTTATAACATGCAGTATGTTTCATTTCATTTCACGTAACACGGTTGAAAACCAAGCAAAATATTTCACTGGTCGAGTACTTTTAAGAATTCCCTAGCAGGGCCGATAAACTAGCTGTGGGTCAGCGACTCTGGTTTTCTACACATTAAGGTCTGTTCCAGTTTATAGGCCCAGAAAGGGGAGAGTTTTCATAGATTTACATTTTATTTACCCTCTCTGGTGACAACATGGATTGTTTAACAAAAAAACAAAAAACAAAAAATAACTTGACAATGAAAACAGAATATGTAAAGAAGAAGCCATTATTTGTCACATTCATTACAGCGAAATTCTTTTCTTGGTGTATCCCAACTTAGAAGTTAGAAAGGTGGACAGCCATAATACAGTGCCCCTGGTGTGGAGACAGTTAAGGGCCTTGGTCTGAGGCTCAACCATGGCAATGCTGAGGCTTGAACCACCAATCTTCTTCTCAGTAACCCAGAGCTTTAACCCTTGAGCCACCACTGCACTGGTTTGAACATGGGCCACTAGAACACCAGGGGAAAAATTTGCATATCCCAGCTTGTTAGGAAGCTTGGCGGTGTTTGGGCTTCAACCCAAACCTTCTGAGCAGTGACCCAGAGCCTAAACTTTGGAGCCACCACTGCACTAATGGACCCAAAATTAGTTTATTCCCCTTGTGTCAAATGAACAACAGATTTCTCCTTCGGGATCGATGGCGTTATTCAAAAGTGGTAACATGAATCATTTCAGATTTTTATTTATATCCGTGAACTAACTGTTAGGTCATTGTTGTCATACTAGTTGCTTATCCGGACTATAGGTTACGTTTGAAAATACACGCTATGATGGTAGTCTATAGACGCAAAATACAAATCAGACATCATATTTAACTCTCAGTCACTGTTTCATTTATAGAAACAGCAAGTCTTTGAATAAGTGTCATTATGAATTGTCAGTCATGCCAAAATAGTCATTCAATTTCAGATCACACAGGAGGGCATTTGCTGTACCGAGTAATTTCGCGGCTGCCCTGGGCTGTTGTGCTTCTTCAACGGATGCTTTAGTCTCTCCTTTCCTTGTGGCTCTTTCCTCTCTCTTATTCATCTGTGGCAGCTTTATTTGTATATACCAGTTTGAATTGGTACAGCTCTGGGACATTCGAAATGTAATGGACGTCCTCTTGCACTTCTATTTTTCCCAATAAAGAGGCCAAATGTAAATCAATTTAAACTATAAATGACTTATTGTGCGTGTGGACTGGATCTAGCTGCGGGCTATAGCAATAACACAAGAGCCGGTCATAGTTTGGGGGCGGGGCTCGAGCACAAACACGACTCACAGTGACAGTTATATACATATAAAGTAACTAGGGTATTGTAAAGTGCCATTTAGCTATTGTTACACTTAAAAATTATAATTTGATATCATTTTAAATATTGAACCTAAGAAAACATGCATTTGAACCTTAAGCAACAATCTTTTTGTTTTCAATATTTGCATTTTACCACAGGTTTGAAAGCAGCAGGTTTTAGTTTTTAATCATAGAAGTACCAAATGCACAAAATGCGATTAACTAGCATCTATGGGCATTAAGGACTTTTTAATGATTTACTTTTTTTTTTTTTAATTAATAATTGACTTTCAAGCTTTAATAGAACTTTCAGTGACCTTGCCATTGGAAATAAAGAAAAATGTGTGCTGTGTACATACAGTAATGACAATGTGAGTCTTCCTGTAACTTCCTGTTAAACATGCGACTGTGACTGTGACTGTGTTGAATTTGGTCAGGTATCAGGGTTGAGTGAATGTTTAAATAAAAATATCCTTTTTTTCCATAACCTGTAGTTGATGCCTTGTAGAAAAGGATGTTTCAAGCATAAAGATGTTAAAATGCACCTATTATGATTTTTCAAATATTACCTTTCATGTAGCGTGTTATAGAGCTGTTTGTGAATGTAAATCTGCAAAGTTTCACAAATCTAAGCACACGACAAACAGAGTCGTTGACTCCCAAAACAAGGAACCGATTCTGAACAGCTGAAACGAGTCGTTAGTGATTCCAGACTTTACTTCCTGTACTAACCTACATAGGATTGTAACAAAAAGCCCCGCCTCTGGTCTTCATAGGCTGCTCGCTGACAGCGGTAGACCAATCACAACAGACTGGGACATCTGACCAATCAGAGCAGAGTATGCTCTCTGAAAGGAGGATTTTAGAATGAATCCTTTAGAATGGATCAGTTTACGAGTCGTTTGTGACACTGGGGGCAAAAATGTAATTCTGCAGTTTAAATTATGAGCACATGAAAGTGTTTTTTGACCTTGGATGCATGTAAATCTACTGTATGGGACCTTTAAAAAGTATTTTTTTTACTAGTTATTGTTCGTGGTAAAGTGTAAGAATTTCCTGTGCGGTAACGTTTACATGCTTTAAACACTTCAGACCTATCGGTGTGAACAATTTTGACTTTTTGTCTCTAGGATAGTTCATTGTCCAAAACAATATGAGAGGGCGGGAAAGAAGCTTTAATTGTAATGTCATGAAAGTATTAAGATTGCTCAGTATTGTTGTTGTTCATTTATTTTGTCGGTTTCATGGTTGGTCATTATCTCATGTCTTCAGCATTGCCTTGAGTTCAATCTCCACTAACAAGAAGAAAATTTCGGCGTATGCTGTTTGGCATGCGATGACTGTAGAAATACTTCATCAGCCAGCGCCTGTTAATTCTTTGCAGCAAATAGATTAAAAAAAGTAACTTGAAAGCATCAAAGAATTTTTTTTTCTTTATTAGTAGGCAATGTGCCGCATTAAGATATGCAAATGTGAGTCTGTGTTTGTTGGGTCCCCTGTGTCTGTGTGTGTCTTCGTACTTTTATGTCTTTTCTTTTTCTTTTTTTTTGTCACTTCCTAGTTGATCCGCGCTATTGTTGTGGAGTGTTTGTTTCTGTAAAATGTGTTAATGCTGTATGATGGAAGTGTGTATCCATGTTTCTGCAGATTGCGGGTCTGGAGGCTCAGGATCCGGGGTGGAGGCCTGCGAACAGGAGCGCTGTCGGAGATTTGGTGGCTCGTGGGACGAGGACAGGGAGGATGACGGCTGTGTGTGCGACTTCACTTGCCAGAACGTGCCTCACATCGAGGTGTGGTGTTTTTCAATTTTGTGAGTGGGGGCTGTTGAGGGGCGGACACCGATCAGATTATCATGTTGCATCATTCTGTTTTTATTCTTTGCAGGTCTGTGGGACAGATGGGAAAAACTACAGCAATGAGTGTGAGCTAAAGAAGACTAGGTGTGAGAAGCGGGTCGATCTGCTGCTTCAGAGTCAAGGCCCATGTACAGGTAAGTAACCTGCATTTTTCTTCTCTTTTCCCTCGGTTTAATTTCTCTGGAGATTAGTACGACAGCTACTCTGTAACTGGCGGTGAAATGGCAGGCTGTTACTGCACCACTAAAGCTGAATGCAAGCACTGTGTCTCTTTGAGCTTCAAGAGGCTTGTGTAGTCCAGAGCTGAATAGAGAGAGAGAGAGAGAGAGTAGTGTGTGATCAGAGCAGAATGATTCCCTCAGGCCTTCAGTAAAGCTTCATTCTACACACACCACACATGCACATGCATTCTCGCGCTTGCGCACTATATTCCTCTCCATTTCTGTCTCTTTTTTCATTCCCTTCCTCCGTACTGTCTCTGTCCTTACTCTTGTTCCCCCTCCCTCTTCTTATCTTTGCTCCCCTTGCTCCAAAGCCGCTCAGGCCTTCCAGCCAGGCTCAGTCATGCTTCTGTGGCAGCCATGAAAAATCAATCCTTTTTGGAGAACTTTCCACCGGTGCAAAGGGCTTTCAGCTGCCTCCATCTCCTCCTCCTCCTCCTCCTTTTCCTCATCCTCCTCTTCTTCCTCCTCTTCCTCCCACTGGCCAAGCTCAGATCAATGGAAATCTCATTGGGCTTCTGCAGTTGATATGCACCAAGTCACTTGACTTTGCCCACACGCTGACCGCAAGAGCTCTGAGAGCACAAGAAGCCCTTCGAGAGAACCTGGCCAATTTCGCTAATTGGAAATTAGCGCTCAGTGACCCCAAGACAGCTCTAGTCAAATCGCCCTTGTGGTGCTGCTAGGACATGATGCCTCTTCTGATTTAAAAATTCACTCCACTTCTCCGATTGCTCAGCTTTGATGTGTCTTGGCACTATGGGGTGATGAGTTTGTGGTATACAGTAATTAACGTAAAGAATAAAGTCTGCACGCATTTAGCGCCGTTCATTCATATACTTTAACAGGACTAATGACACGATGAGTTACTGATACATATTCAAAAACAAGGGCTCTTATTAATTTTCCACCAATTCAAAGTCACTAAAAGTGATTGCTTGGATTAACATTGCTCTTTTTTGGTCGATCTGGTTACAAGGAGCCAAATTGTTGACAAAAAACTGACAAAAATTGTACTACCATAAAATTTAAATGTTGTCTTTTCAAGCTATTGTTGATTGAAAACCTGAAACAAAAGTATGGATATTTTCAATACGCTAGCAAGTTTGAACTCGGCGTCTCATTTATTTAGAAAAAATCGGAAAAAACTTAGATATCTTCATTCATGCTGCATTTGTTAGTGTACTAGTACAATCTTTGTTAAACATTGCACATTTTTGCTTTTGACATACAAGCAAGACCAACAAACCAGACTATTCTGTCTTTATGTATATAAAGTGACACATTACACATAACCAATCAGCAACAAATATTACTTCTAGTCCCACCCCTGGGTACCATTATTAACTACTGGTTCCATACAGCAGAACTTCCATCCATCCATTTTCTGTACCACTTATCCTATACAGGGTCATGTTCTTGGGGCACAAGGTGTGGGACACCCTGGACTGGGTGCCAACCCATCGCAAGGCACAATCACACACATTCATAATCAATTAGGAACTGCCAATCAGCCTGCAATACATGTCTTTGGATTTGGGGAGGAAATCTGAGAACCCGGAGGAAACTCCTGAAACACGGGGAGAACATGCAAGCTCAGTGCACACAGGGTGGAGGCACGATACGAACTAAGCCAACATGCCCCCTTCAGCAGAACTTTAGTAGTGGAATGGTGGCCACTATTAAAAGCACAGTACTCTGGTGCCAGTTTTGGTACTTTGCTCAGTAGAAAAAGGCCTTATAGGTTCCACACAATAGCTCCTACCAGATCTTGTTATAGCAAGAAGGATTGCATTGTAGGCTAGATAAATGTAGAAGGACGTGAGGAAAAAATTACGAAAATCGCTCCAAAAAATAACATCAGGAGAAGAAAGTATGAAATTAAAAGGTTCCATGTGATAATAGGGCCACTGCAGCAGGGAAAGGTTTAATGAAGTGTGTCTGAAGCCCATCTCTGGTGCTGGGAAAAGGCACGGCGACTCATCACCATTAGAACACCGTAATTTATATCCCGGTGGCTGTTCAACCGAACGGCAAGCCGCAAACACTCTGAAAAAGAAAGATCTGCTTCTTCACTCTACTGCCCAAACCTATTCGACTCAATGGCCTAGAGAGAAAGGGAGAAAGAGAAAAAAGAGTGTGATGAAAAAGTAAGTTAGATAAAAAAAAAAAAAAAAAGACCATCTGGTTTCCACTAAGCTGTAGTCAGATCTTTCTACTTTAGTGCTTCCCTTTGATTATTTATTTTATTTTATTTTCAGGCCGGGTATTAGATCTTTCGAGGCCAGTGTTGTTCACACGTACATGGTGTCATCAGCAGGATAGAGGGAGTCATCACACATGCTGGATTTTCACAATGTGGTGGATTTCTCTCTATAACACCTCAAGCCCGTTATTATAGCTTTGCATCTTCTGTGAAAGTTCAGAAACTTAGCTAAATCTAAAAGTCTTGACATCACTAAACAAAGATGGCAGCCAGAAACCGATCTATATACGGTATCAAGCAGTGGTGTGCGCAGTGCACCAAGCAGCAGGATAGACCATCAGTTTTATATAAATAAATTTATGTGTCAGGATGTTAACTGAAAGAAACGGTCCTCATAGATGCATTGACATTTGCTAGTAAGACTGATGCCTTTAGTTTCATGGGAAAATTGCCTCATATAGTATAGATATACAGTCAGGTGAACGAATATCTGGACTTGGGTGAAGTTATTATTGTTTTAGCTGTCTACCACAATATATTGGAGTTGAAATTAAATGAATTCATTGAATACAATTAATGGATCTGATTTGATGGTATTTCCATCCTAATATGGAGAATTTTTGTCCCCCCCCCCCCCCCCCCCCCCCCCCCCCTTATTTCTTTAAGGAACCAAAAGTAATTTGACCTACTTACACAGTATCATCATGAACTGTAGTCAATGACTGCCTGAAGTCTGGAACCCAGAGATATGGGTTTCTTCTCTGGTGAGCCTCTGCCAGGCCTTCACTTCAGTTCTTGCTTGTTCTTGGGGCATTTTGTCTTTAGTTTTGCCTTCAGCAAGTGCTCAATTGGATTCAGGCCAGGTGACTGACTTGGCCATTGAGGGACATTCCACTTCTTTGCCTTAAAAATAAGAGTATGCTACAGGTCATCCATCTGCACTGTGAACTGCTGTCCATTGAGCAGATGTATCCATCCATCCATTTTCCACACCACTCATTCTACACAGGGTCACCATGAAGCCTGGATCCTATCCCAGGGAACTTGGGGCACAAGGCAGGGGACACCCTGGATGGGGTGCCAACCCATCACAGGGCACAATCACACCATTTTGAAATGCCAATCAGCCTACAATGCATGTGTTTGGACTGGGGGAGGAAACCAAAGTACCCAGAGGGAACCTCTGAAGCACAGGGAGAACATGCAAAAGGTGGAGACAGGATACAAAACCCCAACCAAGGAGGTGCAAGGCAGACATGCTAACCACTAAGCCACCATGCCCCTCCAGACAGTTGTATGCACAAAGCAAACAGTTGTATGCACTTGGAACTCACATGCTTTATTTACTTTCAACTGGTAGGCAGTGAAAAATAATAATATCTTTGTAAACATCTAAACAGTTATGGCTCTGACTGTATACATGTTGCCCTGCAATGTACTATATTCCATCCTAATGTTCAATATTCACAGGATAGCCTCTAGATCCATTGTGATCCTCTCCAAGATAAAGAAGTTAACTAAGATGAATGGATACACAGTATATAAGGACACCATGTTGTTGCAGTGGGTAGTGTTGCTGCCTCCAAGGTCCACAGTTCAAACCTGAGCTCGGGTTACTGTCTGTGTGGACATTTGCGTGTTCACCCCATGTCCACATAGGTTTCCTCCTAGTTCACTGGTTTCCTCCCTCTGTCCAAATCCACGATGATGTGTACAGTGACTACTCTAAACTGCCTTTAGGGCTGTATGAGTGTTCAGATGTGTGGCTGTGGTGCCCTGAGATTGTACTAGGTGTAATCAAAGATCCACTGCAACCCTGACCAGGATAAAGTGGTTCCTGAAGAAGGATGAATTAATATATATTAGTATACAGCACTCTGTATATACAGTATTTAGGAAAAGATTGCACTTAGGCACCGAAAGACCAGGGCCATTTAAGATTAAGATTCCATGTAATGTAATGCTCACTGTGCATATAATCGCCATGTAGAGTTATTTGTAACTTTTGTCTAAATAAATAAATAAAAATAATTACAATAAAAAGACACTTTACCTTCGAGCAAATCAGCATGGAAAGACTGTGATGAGCTGAAATCGTGTTTGTATTTAATTTGCATAGCCTAATGTGAATAATTGACTATAAAAAACTGACTCAGCCCACTGACCCAAAACCATCATGTTCTCATGTACATGTTCACCAAGATGATGAGCATAATGGTGACTTTTTAGGCTTTTAGAAATAAAAAAAAATGTTGTGGAGTATGTGTGTAGTTGCTCCAGCGTAAATCATAGCTCAGCATTGTTGTATATGTGTGTATGCCGCTATCTCAGTGAGGAATAAATGAACTGAACCGGTCCCCTAGGATGTGTCAAATGTCAGTTACCACGCATTCACGGAGCTGCCTGTTGTTTGTTTCCGTGCCCGATAATGGCATCATTTCTTCCCCCCATGATTTTGAATTGTAGTCGGCAGCTGTAAATAGAATTGTTATCTTGTGACCAGACGCACACTCTCCCACTTCTGCTCCTCCAGCAATTCTTATTGTATGCCTCTAAATTGCATTTCTCTACTGATTGCTTAGTTTAATTTGTCTTAAAAGAATGCTGTGAATCATTCAACATGTTTCTATTGCCTGTCTCTTCACCACTCCTCTTCATTTTTTCCCCCCCTCCCAGCTATTGTAAAAAATATGTCTGATATGATCACCATGACGCACTGCAGCGGGACCGTGTACGGATGTTGTAAAGACAACAAGACTGCTGCGCTGGGTGTCGAAATGGCGGGATGTCCCAGTATGTCTGGCAATATGCTACTTCCTTATATGACCTCTCATTTCGTAGCGGGCTCTTGGAGTGAAGATGTGTTGAATAGAATTGAGTTTATTGAATATTTCTCATGATGACACCTCGATAACACTAAGTATAAGATGAAGGCTATTGCTAGACATGTTAATCAACAGTTAATGATTACAGATTGCACATTGCCATATTTTCTTTTCAAATAACGAGTGTCAGCTGATATTGATACCTATCTAATAGTTTTATTTAAAGACTACAAAGCTTTAAAGTCCCTGTAAGGTGCTTTGAATTCGAAGTGTTGACGTAATTTCCACTGAAACGGGAAGTCAGGGCAGGACATATCGAGTGGCTCCTCCCCCTTTTTACATAGCCAATAGCGTTTAGAGAATTCATGGCCAAGGCTAAGCCATACTTGAGAGTTAGTACCATGGATATTTATAACGTTGGAGGCGGGACACTTCAGATTCTAGAGAGCGTTTGATTGGACAGCAAATCTGATGAGAAGATGAAGTGCAGAATGATGTCATCAAAATTGCTGATCCGTATCGGTGGTAGAGAGAGACTGTGCATTCTGAATGCATGTATCTTCTAAAAGCGAATTTTGTCATTGTTTTGGAGCGCACTAGCTTATTGATAAGGTTAAGGAATAAGGTTAAAACATATTCATACTATTCAATTCAATTTGGATTTCATGGGGACTTTAAAATGATGTTTATATATATATATATATATATATATGGAATCACTTCACTTAAAACTATAAGAAAAAAACATTGCTTTTTTTATTCACTTAAACTGTTTTTATTCAGGTGGATAAATATTTTTAAAAATCAATGAAAAAATACAATCATTTCTGTTTGTATGTAAACATTTCTAGTTATAAAAAATCTTTTTTTTTAAAAAAAAACAAAACAAATTCCAATACTTTTCTGTTTGTTACAGGATCGGATTGAATTTGTTCTCTCTCTTTTTTTTTTTTTTTTTTGGTACTTTTTATAAATCAGCACTGGAAGTTCTGGCATTTATAGCATTGTGAACTTTAGAATAATGTTTAAGTGAGACACCTACGCAGTCTGATAGATGTATTTATGTGAGCATGTCATTGATTGTGATTTGGTGATTATTCAGAAGGAACATAAGGAACTGCTGCATTGATTTTATTATTTTTTGTTTGTTTGTTCATTTGTTCATTTATTGTTTGTCTCACGCTGACAGAGTGTGTTGTGCGACTCAGTAATGACAGTGTGTATCTTTCGCCCAGGTAAGTGTCACTGTAACCAGTACGGCTCGTACGGAGGAATGTGTGACCCCAGCACAGGCCAGTGCTCCTGCAAGCCCGGAGTCGGGGGTCTCAAGTGCGACCGCTGCGAACCCGGCTTCTGGAACTTCCGCGGCATCGTGACAGAGAAAGCGAGCGGCTGTACACGTAAGCTAGCTCTCCTTTCTTCTTCTTTCTCCGCCCTGTCTCTGTGTCACTCTCAATTTCTTTGGAGTGATTTAGATTTCTATTCAGCGGTCGAGCTTCCCTGCGCCTGCTCGCACTTGTTCGTCCCGGCGTTGATTGGTATTGACTGCGAAACATTCTGTTTAAATCACTTTAGCTCTGTCGCTGTGCAAATCTAGACGGCTGAGCGTATCTCTCCAGCCTTGACAGTGATTTTTATTGACTGGAGCGTTTGAGATGTGGAGGCTAGCAGGAAGTCTGTGCTTATGCACGCTTGACCTGTGAAGTCTGCCTTTAGAGTAGCGAGAATATTAGTCCATCAGTACAGCTCGGTAGAGGTGGAAAACAAGCATCGATTTGTGCAGCGTGAGGTGGTTTGTATTGTCCCACAGGTGGTCAGGGGGTTAGTGTGTGTGTGTGGGTTGTGTGTGTATGTGTGTGTGTGTGTGTGTGTGTGTGTGTGGGTGTGTTTCTTCTTACATTCTCACCCTAAAGGTACATGACCGTCCAATGAACCTGCATTGCCTTCAGCCGGTGGCTTTTGGTGCAGTCCAGAGGTCATGGAGCAGAACTGGCTTTTGTGTGTGTGTGTGTGTGTGTGTGTGTGTGTGTGTGTGTGTGTGTGTTTGTGTGTGTGTGTGTAAAATGCAATTCAATTGAGAGGCACGAGAAATCTAATAAAAACTGCTCAGCCTGTTTTATTGTTTCAACTTGTTCCTCTCGCTCTCTCTGTCAATCTCTCGGTCTCCCTCTTTCACTCTCTCTCCCTCTCTGTCTTTCTTTCTCTTCCTGTCTCTGACTCTATCGTCTCTATCGTTCTGTCTCTGTTTCTCTTTCTCGGTTGATCTCTGTCTGTCTGTCTGTCTCGATATATTTTTCTGTTTCTCTATGATTCTCACTCGGTCTCTCTCTCCCTCTGTGTTTCTCTCTCTCTCTCTGTGTTTCTCTCTGTCTCTCTCTCCCCCTCTTACTCTTTTCCCTTTCTGTGTTTTTGTCTCTCTCTCTATCCCTCTCCCCCTCTCTGGGTCTCCATCTCTCTCTCTGTCTGTCTGTTTCTCTCTGTGTTTTTGTCTCTGTATCTCCCTCTGTCTCCCTGGCTGTCCCTCTCTGTCACTCACACTCTGTGTCTGTCTCTCTGTCTCTGTGTCTGTCTGTCTCCATCCCTCTCTCTCCAGCGTGTAACTGTGATGCAGTGGGCTCAGTGAGGGATGACTGCGAGCAGATGACAGGCCTCTGCTCCTGTAAGACCGGAGTGAAGGGCATGAAGTGTGACGTTTGCCCCGACGGAAGCAAGATGGCCGCCAACGGCTGTGACAGAGGTAAAATAAAGCTCTCTTCACACCAGCTGCTGCTGCACACACTGTCAACAGAGGCAATCCTGCTGGGAAACACACACACACACACTCACACCATCTCTCTCTCTCTCTCTCTCTCTCTCTCTCTCTCTCTCTCTCTCTCTCTCTCTCTCTCTCTCTCAGCTGTACCTGACAAGTTCTGGGGTTCTTTCTCCCAGTGGGATTTTAATGAGACTAAATGTCATTTGTCTTGCTGTAACACTAAACACACTCGCCCCATTGTCATTATTAATTGCAGAAAGCCATTCATTTGATTTCGGGAACATTACTACATAGGTATCACATTACCTTCTCCGAATCCAAGTCCTCATTTAACAAGGTGTCTGTCAAATTAGAAATCAGATACGAGTGAGGCAAATTAGTTGCACCCTGATGTGTGCCTACCGCATCAGCTCGTTTCTGTGTGTAATTAGAGTCCCACTGTCAGATATTGACAGGACTGAGGAAGTCAGGTGCTTAATGAAGCCAGTGCAGTGAGTTGGGATGCAGCCAGATGAAAGCACTTACATGAAAGCTGAGAGGAGAGGAGAGGAGTGGAGTGGAGCCGAGAGAGCCTGCGTGAAACCTCCTCCTCCTGCTGTAGTTTGGAGCTGTGACGCCCGAGCAAAGTTCACGCCCTTAATTGTCCCTATAATGTGCCCAGACAAACCTGCGAGTGCAAGGTGGAATGAGTAGTTTGCCGTTTTGTGGTTTAGCTCGAACAGTTTCATTTATTAGAAGAAACTAGAGTCGTGCATACAGCATTGTGAATAATAAGCTGCAAAGGGCAAGAAGCAGAGGGCATTAACAGCAGGGTGGAGTGATCCATTTAGAATAATGGATTCATCAGAAATCAGACTTCACATTTGCTGGGGGTTTTTTCAGGAACTGAGGCTGTTAGCATCTAGTGGTTGAGCGTAAAAGCTGTTTTTGATTTTGTGTGTGTGTGTGTGTGTCAAATAAAAAAAAAGAAAAAAAACCTTTTCCACCTAAAGTGCTTGTGCTACCTGGAGTGAAGGAAACACTGAAATGCACATGATTAGAACTCTAAATGCTAAAATATATATTATAAATTTATAAATTTTATAAATTATATATATATATATATATATATATATATATATATATATATATATATATATATATATATATATAATTTGAACAAACAAACAAGGGACTCATGGACAACTATAACATATATATATATATATATGTTATAGTTGTCCATGAGTCCCTTGTTTGTCCTGAGCAGTTAAACTGCCCACTGTTCTTCTGAAAAATCCTCCAGGTCCTGCACATTCTTTGCTTTTCCAGCATCTTCTGCATATTTGACCCCTTTCCATCAGAGGCTATATAATGTTCAGATCCATCTTTTCACACTGAGGACAACTGAGGGACTCGTACACGACTATTACAAAAAGTGCAAACGTTCACCAATGCTCAAGAAGGCAACACGATACATTAGGAGCCAAGGGGGTGTAAACTTTTGAACAGGATGGCCTGTTTATCATCGAGCAATACGATACGATACATGAATGAAGTAAAGGGTAATCAAAACAGTAAAAGGTTGCACCTACAGTATTTGTGTGGTGGCCTGGGGAAACCCTTGTCATTTTGTACTGTATATAGTTTTAAAAATGACAACAACAAAAACTTTCAGTATGTTTTTGTTATGCACGTATGTTAATTATAAGTTATAGCTTTTTTTAAATTCTGCTTACCCACGAAAGTAAAAGAAAAGGGAGAAAACTGCATTTAAAATGGAATTATATTGTCTTTGTTCTGACTGTATTTGCTAAACTGACTCCTTACCTAGTATGATCTTTGCAGGAACACACTATGTAAGATTTACGAGTATAGATATATTAACATTTCCTTTTTTGTTCATTTTGGTCAAATCTATTTTCTTTACGGTTCTTAAAGTGTGCAAAAGCCAAAAGGCAACTGATTCATGGTTTGAAGATAATCTGTGTGTAAACACACCTGCACTAATGACACCTCCAACAAACAAATCCCTGGATCAGACTTGAGTGAAAAGTCGCTAATCATTTGTTAATCGGCAATAACTAAAAAGAAGTGGATATCTTTGGTTTGTCGCAGGTGCCCTGGCGTCGTGTGCCGAGCTGCAGTGCCTCTATGGAGCGTCATGTGTAGAGGTCAACGGGCAGGTTCACTGCGAGTGTCCGTCTCCTGACTGCGACCAGATGAACAAGAGCAAGGTGTCCAGTATTATCATCACTTAAAGAGCACCTATTATGGTTTTGAAACGCGCCTAATTTTGTTTTAAAGGTCTCATATAATAGATTTACATGCTTCCAAGGTCAAAAAACACTTTCATGTGCTCATAATTTAAACTGCAGCATTGCCTTTTTCCCCCAGTGTCACAAACGACTCATTAAATGATCCGTTCTAAATGATTCATTCTAAACTCCTCCTTTCAGAGAGCATACTCTGCTCTGATTGGTCAGATGTCCCAGTGTGTTGTGATTGATCAACCGCTGTCAGCGTCTTGCAAAAAGGAAACTCCCATTACCATAACGAGTTTCCGCTCCGTCTGTCAGCGAGCAGCCGATCAAGACCAGTTTTTTTACAAACCTACGTAGGTTAGTGCTGGAAGTCTGGAATTTCTAATGACTCGTTGCAGCTGTTCAGAATCGATTCCTTCTTTTGGGAGTCAATAACGCTGTTTGTCGTGCGCCTTGATATTTGACTTTTTACATTCACAAACGGCGATGGAACACACTACATTAACGGTAATATTTGAAAAACCATAATAGGTGCACTTTAACTTAGTAACACAACTGGGATTGAAGTTTGGTGTGTTTGCTTCAGCGTTTTGACTGTGTGTGTGTGTGTGTGTGTGTGTATTGTGTGGACAGGTCTGTGGCACAGACGGTGTGACCTACGCTGACTATTGCCAGTTGAGGACTATTGCCTGTCGACAGGATAAGGAAATAACTGTGAAGCACTTTGGCCAGTGCACAGGTGAGCCTGCTCTTTCGGTTACTCAGACATAGACGTCTGCATGCACACACACACACACACACACTTATCAATCAGCCCTCAGCTGATCAAGAGTCGCCATAATCCTTAATAATAAAAAAAGTAAAGTAAAATTAAAAGTAGACATCCAAATACCAACTTGGATTAAAGTAAGTGAGTGAAAAATGACTGGAGTAGTGTATTAGTCATTATACAGGATTAGATTTCAGAACAAGCAGTGGTGCAAGTAGTGATAGAGATGAGATTTATACCTTTCAGTGTCAATAAATAGACACACATCGTTTTAAACATGAAATCATACAGAAGGAATGCCTCCTGTTTGTGAAAGAACATTAACGCTATTATAACGCTGTTATATATACAGTATATTACAGTATATATATTAACAGTATAGTATATTATATTATAGTATATTATGTATACTTGTTAGCTAGGGAGCAGTTAACGGAGTCACGTCCACTATTTAATGCAATGTATAAAAAAAAATTTTCCGCCATATAGTAGGTGGTATATTTTATGAAAGAACCGTTTTTTTTCTCCGTTGAACCCATCTCTCGGCCACCGCGGATTTTAACACGACAGCTTTCGCTGGGTGAAATGTTGACGCCGTCGTGTAAGCGTGCAAAGACGTGTGGATGTGACAGGCAATGAAAAAAAGCACCCGGAGTAAAATCGAGCAGAACTGCACCGAGCGCACACATGTAGCGTATGAATCAGCAACACGTCGTTGAGTGCGACAAAAAAAGCAGAGGTGTGTTGCAAAGATCTCCCAAGTAAAATGGCTTTAAAAAAAAACCAAATTGCAGTCGGGGGGAAAAACGAGTGTAGTGTGTGGTAATCCTCCACCGGTTCTGTGTGACTTTTGTGTTTATTTAAGCTTTAGTTTGAACATTAATGAATTGAAAGTTTCATTTTAAAAAATGCAACGAATGTAGAATAACAGCGAGCACTGCACAAACGTGTATTAAATACTTCATTAGAGAGAGAATTCTTTTTTTTAAAAAAAAATGGTAATAGAGATGAATTTATTTTAATTTAAAAAAAATTCCGTATAGCAATTATTTGTGGCAGCAGTCTGAAATGAGATGTTGGATACGGAAACTTTTCATTGAATAAACGGAGTTATGATGAACGACAGCTTTATTAAAGGTTTATTACATGTCCTATCTCTTACATGTCTCTCGCTCTCCCTCTCTCTCTCCTTCTTTCTCTCTCTCTCTCTCACTCTCTCTCTCCTTCTTTCTCTCTCACTCTCTCACTCTCCCGCTCTCTCTCCTTCTTTCTCTCTCACTCTCCCTCTCTCTCTCCTTCTTTCTCTCTCTCACTCTCTCACTCTCCCGCTCTCTCTCCTTCTTTCTCTCTCACTCTCTCACTCTCCCGCTCTCTCTCCTTCTTTCTCTCTCACTCTCCCTCTCTCTCTCCTTCTTTCTCTCTCACTCTCTCACTCTCCCGCTCTCTCTCCTTCTTTCTCTCTCTCACTCTCCCTCTCTCTCTCCTTCTTTCTCTCTCTCGCTCTCCCGCTCTCTCTCCTTCTTTCTCTCTCTCTCTCTCACTCTCCCTCTCTCTCTCCTTCTCTCACTCTCTCGCTCTCCCTCTCTCTCTCCTTCTTTCTCTCTCTCGCTCTCCCTCTCTCTCTCCTTCTTTCTCTCTCTCACTCTCCCTCTCTCTCTCCTTCTTTCTCTCTCTCACTCTCCCGCTCTCTCTCCTTCTTTCTCTCTCTCTCTCTCTCCCTCTATCTCTCACTCTCTCTATCCCTTTCTTTCTCTCTCTCTCTTGCTCTCTCTCTACCTCTCTCTCTCTCCCTCTCCCCTCTCTCTCCCCCTCTCTCTCACTCTCTCTCCCCTTCTGTCTTGCTCTCTCTCTCTCTCTCTTTCACAAACATGCACAATAATAACTTATTCTATCCCGTCTTCCTGCTGGGGTGCACCCCGTAGCTGATAGTAACTAAGGCCTCCATTGTGTGTGTGTGTGTGTGTGTGTGTGTGTGTGTGTGTGTGTGTGTGTGTGTGTGTGTGTGTGTCTGTGTGTGTGTTTATTTGTCTATGTAGAGGTGTATGTTGTGCAGTTGGGTGTGTGTGGGATGGTGGGGGAGTTCAGGGGATCAGGAGACTGCCTACCAGATGCTTCCCTGTAGATAGAGAGGTGCTGCATGGTTCCAAACTGAAGTCCTTGAATCCCCTGATAATGGGCGACATTTTGGCTGTTTGCTTTGCGCCACTCGTGTGTGGATTCAGGGAGGGGGTCCAGAGGACAGCATGTGTGAGGAACAACCTCTTCATGGTTCTTCCTCTCTCTCGCTCCTTATCTTTCTTTCTCCCACTCTGAAGAGAGAGAATTCTGGAAGCGGGCCGAGGTCGGCGCGTCTCATGCTAGCAGCTCGTGAAGAGCAGAATGCCAGCCTGCGTCAGAAAGCGCTCTACAGGGACCTACTCGGAGACAGGCACTGATGCGGGCAGCATGTGTGACGGGTAGTGCCAGCTGCTGGCTTCCATAGCATCCGCAGGCTCCTGTGCCCAAAATCATACACACATCACCTGAATTACCCACCTGCAGGAGCTCTGCGTTGCTGCCATTTCAGCTTTGCACGCTCTTCTTCAGCTGGGGCTCCAGCTGGTCGCATATCACAGCGATATTGTTCATGGTTCACGGCTATGTTAGATACACATCATTATTTTATTTATTTATTCATTTATTGTTACTCTTACCATCCTAGCACTTTTGGAACATACAGCATTAGCTCAAATTCTTAGTCTCAATTTCCATTTGTATGTATATATATATATATATATATATATATATATATATATATATATATATATATATATATATATATATATACCAGTTTAATATTTGGGATCTTCCCAATTTAAAGTATCGGATTCCAGCTGAAATCTGGTGATGTCATATTGGGCTCGTCCAATCAGCAGCTCTGTTTTATATTCGCACACAGTACAGGTGCACACTCTAGGGCCCTCCTTCTCCATCTTTCTTTCTCTCTTCCAATCCTTCATTTTGTCTCTTTTTTTTTCTCTCTTTCTGTCCCTTTCCTTCCTTCCTTCCCTTTTATCAGCGCCTTGTATTTCCTTCAGGACATGCAAATCTTCTGCCAGGCATGTAAACCCAGCATCAGGCTTTTCTGAGTTCTTAAAAGTACAAATTAAAAAAAAAGGCTGCCGTCCTCTCCCAGCCTGAGGAGAGAGCACCAGCAGTGACTGTTATTAATTTCAGCCCTAGCATACAGACCTCCGACTGCTCCTCAGCCCTGAGGTGGAAGGCTAAATCACAAGCTCATTTCACGTGTGACTGCGTGGGAATTAGTGCAGACTCGTTTTCTCTCTTTGTTTCTTTCTCTCCCCCCGTCTTTCTTTTAGCCCCTCTCTTTGCCCTGGTCTCTCACGTCCCACTGAACTCATACCATCCTGAACAAATGACATGGATGTCATTAAGGCAGCTCGTAAGCTTACCCCCAAAGCTCAATGTGTGTGTGTGTGTGTGTGTGTTTGTGTGTGCATGTGTGTGAGGCCTGCTATGTGAGTATTTGAGAAAGTCATGCTGCTAACAGAATGAAGGAGTGCTCTTAGGTGCCCTATCAGCTCACTTGAGCGCTCGAGAAACTTTTGGCACAGCAAGCGTGCAAGTCTTGGCAGCTTTTTCAGCTTGCATATGGTGTCATCACCTGTACGTTTTGTGGTAAACTGGCAGTGTATACGCCAACATATGGCATGGGCATCTCTCTGCCGCAGTTGCAGCCTTGATTTTCTAATCCTGGCCCAGTCTCTGATTTATTTATTTATTTATTTATTGTTCTCCATCCTTGTACTGCTCTCTTATTTTATTAATCTTCCTCTAATTCTGTCTCTCTCTCTCTCTCTCTCTCTCTCTCTCTCTCTCTCTCTCTCTCTCTCTCTCTCTCTCTCTCTACACATCATTCAGTATTGGGGGGGGGAAGACAAAATACCATCTTAATAACCGCCTTTCAAAGATAACTTCACATCTGAGGCAGCTAAAGATGTCAATGATTTTTCTCCTCTTCTAATGTTGCTACGTTCCTGGCAGAAAATCAAATGGAGCGTTAAACATGATTAAGCTACGCTTCCACTGAACTGCCAGTTTCGGGATTCTTTTCAGCTGTTGCACATTATGTGTGTGTGTGTGTGTGTGTAATTGAAACCACGCGTCACACATGTCCTCTCGCTACGAGTGAACGTGAAGTGAAGGCTGGGTTTCTGAATGGCATGTGTCAGTGAGGAGAGTGCCACAATACACACACACACACACACACACACACCCACACACACACGCGTACCGATAGCAACTGCACCGACTTGTTTCACTCTCCAGACAAGCTGACAGGAGCTGTCGGATAAATACTATTCCTGTAAGCTGTGGAGTTTCGCACCTCGCCAGCTAATTACTAAAAATAGTGATGATTAGCATGAAGTTTAAGAGTACATCCGTTGCACGCATGGTATCATAATCTACAGTAAGTACAGTTCGATTGTCCACGAGGGACCTGCGAAGGCAGAACACAGCCCGCTCTATTGTCACCGCCGCATGGCTCCACTGATCCCGTGCTCTCCTTAGTGTACCATAATTCCCCTGTGCTGCACTTATTCTGTTTATCGCTTCCATTGGAGAGTACTTGTACTTTGCAGAAGGCTCTTGTGTCATTTAATGGCATCATCTCAGCAGCCCCAGTGCTCTTTCTTTGCCTGTTTCTGAGCGACGGGCTCCACGCCAGACTCCTCTGCTAACGGAGTGTGTGTTGGCTTTGAAGCCAGAGCTAAACCTCAAATTTCTGCCCCATTTATATCAATCATTTATCGCTAGGCACTCAAGCTATGTGTGATTAAAGCAAACCTACAAGAGTGCAACTTTTTACTATATATATAATTCATATCCTCAGATATGAACATACTCACACACACACCAGTTCAGACACACTGTGCAGTCAAGTATAAGCCAACAGTGAACAAGCCCTTCATTATGTTCTGTTTGAGAGCACTCAGGATAAAGATATTTGCCCTTGCTGGTTTTTGTATGAGAAGGCATACAGTAGTCACGTAAATATGTTATTTTCTTTTTGCGCTAGCAGCTCTCTGGTCTAATGGGGAAAATCCTGCATACTTCTGATAGACTGACTGCTTTAATTAAACTGCAGTTCTCCACAATGCCAGAAGGGGTGCCGTTGAGTTGGGTTTAAACTGCAATTCCTAACTCAAAGAGGTGCTTTTAGACCTTTCATTCCATTTGCACAGTCCAATTCGAAAGGGAATTGGTACGTTCGTTTTGTTTGTTATTTGGTGGGGTGTGGTTTCATAGTGCACATAAGTAAAAGAACCCAAAATAAAAGAAAAACATTGTCTGAGTGGCGCAACAGATGAAAATTATCTCATAAAAAGATTTCATTCATTTGTAAGAAATACAGCAATGGAAAAAGACAAACAGACCTTTACCAAGTGTGTGCCGAAATCACAAAAATCACACGAACACTAAGAAACGGGGCTCAATATCCATACATCCGTCAATTTTCTGTACTGCTTATCCTACATAGGGTCGCGGGGATCCTGGAGCCTATCCCAGGGGACTCGGGACACAAGGCAGGGGACAACCCGAATGGGGTGCCAACCCATCGCAGGGCACAATCACACACACATACACACACACACACACTCGCACACCCATTCACACACTATGGACAATATAGATCAGCCTACCGCACATTTCTTTGGACTGGGGGACGAAACTGTAGTACCTGGAGGAAACCCCCAAAGCACAGGGAGACCATGCAAACTCCACGCACACAAGGCAGAGGCGTAAATTTAACCCCCAATCCACAAAATTGAGATTTCGCACAAGGGTGGTTGCATAATGGCTGGTTTGATCCAGGTTCCATGTACCACGAAGATACTAAATGCTAACATTTGGACCACTTTTGACATTCAATACACACCTGTCATTACAACATCTGATCCTCATTTGCTTAAAATCAACCATATTTGCTCCAGAATCATCTTCTATCTGGTTGTACCAATTTTGACGTGATGTAGTAATTGATCTAGCGATGTCGAAAACATTTCCAAAATCCATAGTTAGGAGCCTGGAAACAGCAGTCAGTGTGGTATTGTCCTGCCAGTTCCTGAATAAGGCTGGCTTCTGGCTCTCGTTTCTGGTTTCAAAGCTATTCTGCAGAGAGTTCAGGTGTTTGGACTCAATGAAGCCTGAATGACCTAATTGAAACACGATGCTTTTCGCAGGTGGGACTGGGTTTATTCATAGATTTATTTTTTTTTCTCTGCCTAGCTGATTTCAATAGCAATCTTCAAGGCATTCATGCTGGAGCTCAGGATTAGCACGCCTCTGCAGTCAGCCATTCTGAGCAAAAAAATAAAAACAGATTAGAGAATAAATGAGCACAGGAAATCATAGGGGACCTATAGAAGCATTTCCATCTTTGCTTACCCATCAATCCATTCCTGCTTTCTCCCAGAATCCATCTCTGATCCGGGGGTCAAGCCCACCCCCCTGGCTATCACTCCACACGCCACTCCCACTGCACCCGTCAAGGTCACCCCGACACACCATGGCCTCACCACCACCCCATTCGACTACGACGAGGAGGACGCCACAAAACCCCTATTGGAATTTGCTCCTCCGGCTCTGGAGTCATCCACGCCTTTCCCCACCCACAGCCCCCCAACCACTCCTCACCATCCACCCCGCTCCCCATCACCCTCCTCCGGCTTTGAGGATTCAGGCAGTGGGGAGCCCAGTGGGGATGACGACACGGAGGGTAGCGCAGTGGAAGCGAGCGGAGACGAGCCTGTCGGTAATATTGACCTCTCACTACATTTCCCATAATCCTGCAGCAGAAACAAGGGGGTGGGAGTTATGTCAGGGTTACAGTGAAAGAGTAATGCTATGTAATGATATATACGATTTAAAATAACGTTATTCATTTTGATGCCTCTGCTGGATTTATTTGAAACTATTATTTGAAATAATTTCATAGTAATATTATTAGTAAAAATTACAGCCTACCTGTAAAAGGAAAAAAAGCGTGTTTAAGATGAAGCCCAGTCACTAGTTCTCTCTACATGCCTGTGGACACAAAAATCTTGACAGAGAGCAGCATACAGGAGCCATGGCTAAACATTTGAATGCATGAAAATTACAGCCTGTATCTGAGGGAATGCGTATCAGCTCTCTCCGACAAAACCCATAATCCTTTCGCTGTTATTCCAGGCCTCTGTGCCTGTGAAGTTTTTAAGCTTTTTCTTTTTCAAACCATTAATAGCTCCCTGAACCCCAGTCAGCTAATTGTATGTTTTTGCCTACCTGAACTGATGAAATCGAGAGCGACAAGGCAAAGATATCACCCTCTCATTATTTGTTAGTTGAATAATTTGTAAATTTGTTAGTCTAATAATCAGATAATAATCTGCTATCTCGGTGGGGATAAAAAAAAAAAACTAAAAAAAACTTTAATATATGCATCTACAGGGGAACCGAGGAAACCGACATCAGTTCCAAATGAAATTTCTCTCCGAATTAAAGAGGTGGAAAATGTGTTTAGTAAGCAATTAAATGCTAGAATAAACACAATCTTTTTCAACAGGAATTCTTGCATACTGTATGTGCATTTGAATCATAACGCAAGTGCAAAAAGATAGTCCAAGGAGGAAGCAAAGTTATACATTTTATTTTAACTATACAATAAAAAAATTATTTAAATTATTATAATGAAAAAATAAAAGCTAATAAAAAATGCTTTACAATAAAAATGTATTAAAATATGTACATTTTATAGAAGTAATAACACATAATACAAATATTTACAAACTACTACTACTACTCCAAATATTATAATAATAATAATAATAATAATAATAATAATAATAATAATAATAATAATGAAGGAGTTACTTATATTTTGTTTTGCAGTGATTGATATAATTTAAGCAAGGAGATTCAGATGCTAAGCTAAAGATGCTCAACCCAGCGTTAGCTGACTGCTCACAAGCTTCTTGTTGTTATGGTAACGTTGACAGTTTCAAAAAATGGTTCTTCCTATATAATATAACACTTCTATAAATGGAATTTTTCAACACTTTCTGCAATCAGAAAGACTTTGTTCAGATTAGTTTAGGATGACCTGCTGGATTGGAGCAATCTTTGACACGCACACAGCCTGTTTACTAGAGAACGTATGCTGGGGTCACTTAATGACACCTTCTTGCCTCCTGGAGGTCCAGTAGCCAAGGCATTGTGAGGGTTGGTGTTCTCCCCCATGTTCCAGGAGCAGAGGCTCATAAATCTGTGTGAAACAGTGGCAGATATAAGCCCAGGGCCGTTCTCCTGCTTCGCACCAAATGTCATTTTCCACTACTCGCTCTTGTGCTGTTTCTTGCTGTCTCTCACTGCCTCAATCATGCTCACAGAGTCCTTGAACATCTCCCTGCTGACAGCTTTATGGCTTGTTCGGGTGAGAAGGAGTTGTTTTTCTTCAACCCATCAGGAGTAATCTGTGCCACATACTGTAGAACCGGCAGCTCTAGCTACCAAGCTTGAGACAAGTAAATATTAGTGTTCTACCATAGCGAGCTACAGGACAAGCTGAAGAAGGGAAAATTTTTTAAATAATTCATACTTTGACCTCTAACTTGACATAATTCCTACTAGACTTAGTACTTCCTCAGATGGTTTAGCGCAGATATTGTGCTCTTCAGAATTGCCTGCTCCTTCAGAATTGTAATATCTGGCACAGTAAACTACGGCATCCAGCTCAGCTGATTTTTCACTTAATATCCGTCAGATTCTAATCATGCTGTCAAATCAGATCTTTGACAGCCTAGCCAAGACGCTGCACAGATAACCAGGCGCAATTCTGCAGTAATGCATCTTCACTCTTTCAGAATGACCTTTCAGCAGCAGCTTTAAACAGCAAGTTGCTTTCACTCATGAAGTCAGTTTTTACGAAGCACACGGGGAAACGGTTTCCTAGCGATGGACTGCTCGTTATCATGCTGTTGAAAGTTCTGTTACGGAAAGACGCATCATGTCTTCCTGCAGGTCCCACTGTAGCAGCCACCACTCTCCCAACAGGTGAAGTACGTTCATCCTGCGATAACACACCTTTCGGTTGCTGCCCCGATGGCAAGACCATTGCTATCACCCCAGATGGAACCAACTGCCCATGTAAGTACCTCAGACACAGATAATCACACCGTCTCTGCATATCACGTCATTAGTCACCACCTCCAGAGAAACTCCTTTCACTCAAATCTGGATGCAGATTTAGATTGCTAATGAGAAAGCCAGTGGCAGGAAAAAGCTCCAAGACAACAGGGAGGAACCAGTTTCGAAAGGGAACCATTCCTCTTCTCGATGGCACAATTTTTATGATTACAGCATGGATGTCCATGTGGAACCGTCTACACCAGCAGCTCCAAGCAGAAACAGAGCATTAGGATGAATCAGGCAGGCCTAGCAGGCAAGAAGACTTTCACGGGTAGCATTATGTGATAGGAAACCAACACTCTATCATCCAGGATATGGAAAGTCAAGGGTTCGGATTTGTTACCAAGCCATACTGTGCTGCGCTGTTTGATTGAAAATTTAAAAATAAATAAATAAATCTATTTGGGGGAGAGAAATCACAGCCATGTGGCAGGAGCTTCTCTGGTGTGTGAACAGGAAAGAAAACAAACTATTTCCACACAGCATGCTTTAGCAGGCTATAGATTACAGAACACAGCAACACACTCTTCTTTCAACACCAGCCCCATCTGTTTTATGGATATGCCCATGGAATTACCCACAGCAGTGCAATCAATACTGACTAGGCAGAAAGAGGCAGGTAGATGCTTTGTGTTTGTGTATATGGAAACAGGTCAAGTGTTAGCATCAACACGAGGTCTTTTAACCGCATGCCATGTATCAACAACATGCCTCTGGAAACGTAAGGGAAAGGGACTGAAGATAACTCGGCGTTCCTCAACATGCCAGAGCAAAACAAGCATGTGTTACTCCATGCTGTTTGATAACTCCGTTAATAATCCCAGCCCTGTCCGGCCTGTATGTATAGAGAGGCCTGCCAGACTGATCAGCGATCTAACGTGGTTATGATTGATGCAGTGATGTTTAAATAATGAGATCCCACTCCTGTGGTCATGGCAAAATAGATATTGAGTTAGGTATTGGTTTACAGAAGCTGTACAAATGAAGTTTAACTCTGCATGGAATTCAATTTAACACACCCACTGCACTTGTAATGAAACGGGACAGTTTCGGTTTTAATACGCGATACTCTGGAAATTAAAAATGATGACCTGAAATGGGATGTGGCGGGGAAATTTAGCTTTTTAATTCAAGCCCGCAGTGCAGTCTCTGTCTTTCTCCAAGTCTGTGAGAAAGTCCTGTTCTCAAACGTTACACATTCATAATCTGATCAATTCATTTGCAAAACCAATTTGCCCCCCCCAAAAAAAAAAAAAAAAAAAAAGTAAATTCCCATCCGATAGTAGGTGGAAAAGGCTCTTATCATGCAATTTTAACCAGCCTCTGTCACTCACACATCCCTGGGATTGAAAGACAATTACAGCTATCTTTCACGATAATCATAGTAGTGCTCTTCCCAGTCTGAACCAAGCTGAAACCCAACAAGCATGATTGATTTGGCCAATTTGTTCAGCTGATTACGCAGTATACGCAACACTGAATCTCTCCCAGCTCGCCTTCTCCTTCACATTCAATGCTTGGTTTATTTGTTATTTATTTCCCTCAATCGCGCACAATGACCAGACCTCCCTTTTCACTTACCGCTGTCAGCTCTGTGCCGAGTTATAGTTTCAGTAACCTTAGCAATGACCTCCATTAAGAGGCTCCTTCTTAACAAAAGAGCTAGGGCATTATTAAATCTCTTTCATTAAAAAAAAAAAAAATCTAAATTCGGT
The DNA here is from genome assembly GCF_001660625.3 of Ictalurus punctatus. Taxonomy (NCBI): domain Eukaryota; kingdom Metazoa; phylum Chordata; class Actinopteri; order Siluriformes; family Ictaluridae; genus Ictalurus; species Ictalurus punctatus. Next base: position 17,915,395 of record NC_030430.2, read on the forward strand.
GATGTGCATGTTTGTATGTATATGTCAGCGTTGCTGTCTAACTAATTGTTTTCTATGCAGTCCTCCATGCCTCTGCCAAGTTCTGGGACAAGACTCGGTTTGGTAAAATTCAGCCCATCTTGTCCACCTCCCTTGTCCATATTGTCCACTCGCTATACCTCCTAAACCACTCTCACTGCAGCAAGCGTGTCACACTGACAGCGGACCCAACACACACCCCTGACTAACTACAGCAGCCTCATCACTAACCTGCAGACTGGCACTGTACCAACCTCCATTGTGTAACTCGGCAGTAGGGTGAAGCTGTGCAAGAGAGTCGTGTTTAAACCCAAGCATCTAAATGTGTATTTGTCTGCTTTCCCACACAGCCACCATGCGCTTTACTGGCGTCCTGCACCTGGACCAGGTAGAGGGTCAGGAGGTCTTTTACACACCAGAGTTGGATGACCCCAAATCAGAGCTGTTCGGTGAGACAGCTCGCAGCATCGAGAGCGCTGTGAGTGTCATCTGCAGTTAATTAAAGGAATACCCCAATGTTTCCTCCATCATAATATCTATCCATATCCATCCATATAAGCCACCGACCAGAATTCTGACATATCCCATATCCCTCGGTACTGAGTCGGGCTGACAAGCTGTTTACTTATAATAGATGCCTAGGGGCAGTTGTTGGGGAGTCATTAAACCATAATATTAGCCTAGAGGCGGTTGCGCAGTCAATAAATATTTCAAATGTCACGATAAAGGACAAATTCAGAACTACTATTATAAGATACATTCTAAGATTGGAGCATGATTTAAACATTAGAGAATGTCAAACCAAAGCTGTTTCTTATTCCTCTCAACAAACCTCCCATTACTATTTATAGTTGTGTGTGTGTGTGTGTGTGTGTGTGTGTGTGTGTGTGTGTGTGTGTGTGTGTGTTAAACTGACGGCATTGTTACCATGTCACTACAAATTCTTCCCAAAGTATTACCTCTGAAATGATGAATTATACAGATTTAAGGCTTACTTTACATATATTTACAGAAGCACATATTGACTGCATTTAGACTTTTATTTGAATTCTATTTTAAATAAACATGTTTTCCATTCGATATTATTTGTGTAGCACCATTGAGAAAATATACACTTTGCCCAAGGAGCTTTATAGAAATCTGATTATAAATTCTGATTTAGCTGTGTACTGTGCAAGCCAGAGGTGAGAGTTGCAAGGAAACAGTCACTGAGACATGAGGAAGAAATCTTGATAGGAAATCAGATTCAAAAGGAAACTCATCCTCTTCTCAGTGACACCGGAGAGAGGGATTATAAAGCATTACTCTTCTATGACTGTACACTAGAATGATTGATTGATTGATTGATTGAATAATTGATCAATCTCAGAGGGAAATTCAAAGATTACAGTAGCAATCCAAAAAAGTAGACTGTGCAAGCAAGAGTATTCAGAATAATAGAAATAAACATAAGCAACATTCATTAAAAATGATCAAATACAGTATTGGATATAGAGCTGAGTGTAACCTTATATTCACAAATCCTCTGAGTGATGTGAGAGTGTCAGTGCAGTACTGGAGTATTAACCCCAGGGAAGATGAACGATTAGTGTAATGTATAGTGCAAATGATGCAAAACAGCAGGCATGGAACAGTGGATGTGCGGCAGAGTAGCTGTGATCAACAGAGCGACCACAGCATGATGAGTAGCATTAATGTAGTAAGCAGAACGCAACCCAGTGCAAAAATATAACATATGTCCTATGAGCTTATACTAGGAATAGTCTCTAGTGCACAATAATGGCCTGGAACAATAATGGCTTGTACCATTCCTTGCTACAGCAGAGATGAAAGCAAGACAAGCAATACTAATATTGTGAATAAGTCTTCTGGGAGGCTTAGTAGTTTAGTGGTTAGCACGTTTGATTGACCTCCGGGTTTAGGGGTTCGAATCATGCCTTCATTCTGTGTGCATGGAGTTTGCATGTTCTACCCAGGCTTCAGGGGTTTCATCTGGGTTCTCCGGTTTCCTCCCGCAGTCTGAATACATACATTGTAGGCTGATTGGCTGATTGAGTGTTATTATGCCTTGCAATGGGTTGGCATCCCATCCAGGGTGTCCCCCGCCTTGTGCCCCGAGTTCCCTGGGTTAGGCTCCCCTGTGACCCTGAGTAGGATAAGCGGTGTGGAAAATTGATTCTGGGATGAGCCCAGGAAAGTCCTTATGATTTCAGCACCAGTTCTTAAATAAACGTCTGCAGGTTTTCTCAGTACAGGGAAACATGCCAACATTCCTGTCTGCACAGTCATCACTGTCATGATCAGGTCAGTGTAGCCCCAAATGCACCAGAGAGTCAAATGTTTATTGACTCAAGCTTGTGTTTCATGGAGATGGAAACAAGATACACCTACAACATTATGCGACAGAAGCTGAACAAATCTGGATGGGAGAGGTTAGTCACATGACATTTAATGCTGCCTCCAAAAATGTGTTCACATAATTACTTTTGCGCTGCCTTTATAATGTCACTTTGTGCACCTAGACCCAGTGCGGTTTTCTACTATTTCCCAGTGACACACTTTCTCATCTTGGAAGAGAAATGTTCTCTTGATTAAAAAACAAAACAAAAAAAAGCGACACCTTTTATTGACCGTGGACGTCTTTCTTTTTTTTTCTTTTTTTTTTTTTTACTTCTATGCAGCTTAATGAGCTGTTCCGCAAGTCTGACGTACGGAAGGATTTCCAGAGTGTCCGAGTGAAAAATCTGGCTCCCAGCAACTCCATCATGGCTATAGTAGAGGCTCACTTTGACCCAGGTAATGTAGCACATAGCTCAATTTTCTTATTAAAACTATAAAACCATAGCTATTATTACAACCTTAGTCCTTTTATGTCATGGGAATGAATGTCACACTCGTGTTACATTTTTAATTCCGTTCGATTTTACTCGGTATAGTACTTTTAAGAATAAACTGTCACACAGCAGCTTTAATCTAGATTTAGATTTAGATCTTCAATGAGGAAGACAGAGGCGAAAACCTCCCTGAGACAACATGAACAAGAAACCTTGAGAGAAATCAGACTCAAAACGGAGCCTGTCCTCTTTTGTGTGACACCGGATAGTGGGTTTATAAACAATTAGATAGAAGGATGTTCATTGTGAGCATTTTGGAACACGGGAAAATGTATGATATTGTAGCATAAAAGCATAAAAGACTATTTCATATGAAAAATAAAGGTCCAGACCTGGCCATGAACCTTTATTTATTTATTTATTTATTTATTTATTTATTTGGCGTATCCGTGAGGGACCATCTACAGCAGCAGAAAGTGAGTCACAAATACAGAAGCTCCAAGCAGAATGAGAGCATCAAGACAAATCATGCAGAACCGGAGAACGAGAAGAGCTGCAGCAGTAGAAGTAGTCGAACATTTACTCATTTGCAACATGAATATTATTCACGCTCAAGCGTTTTCAGCATCCAGCAATGATTTGCAGTGGTGTGGAAGCATCATCTCTAATTAGATAAGCCGTACAGAACTTGATGCAGCCCAGACACAGCTCAGCATTTATATAAAGCATCACCGTTTTGGATTTGTCTGGTATGCCGCTTTGAGCTAACTGGGTGTGCGCGTATCTGTGCTTTGAAGCAGGTTGCGTTAAAGCAGCTACACAATGTTTACCCAGTGTGCATTTTGTGGTTTTAATTCTTCCATCTGTTTCTATAGTGACTCGTTTTTCTTTCTCTCTCCCTTAGCCCCCCCCCCTTTTTTTTAAAGCTAGTTGTGTGTTATTTGTGAAGTGCCTCTTATCACTCTAGGCGGTGTGTGCATCTCATTTACTCCAAAAAAAAAATCAGTTAGCACAGTGTGCCTTCGGGAAGAACTAAAAAGCAGATAAAAGTTGTGCATTAAAGAATATATAATTCAGTAGAGCAGAGTATGTTTTTTTATGTGTATATTTATATAAAGGAACGGCGTTGTTTTGGTTTAGTTGGTGTGTTTAGTGTCCAGTGAAAATGCTCTTTGTAAGGTGATTTTTGTTCAGATTGCTGGGGATCATCTGTACGCTCTCATCCCTTTGTGTCTTTAAAGTCGTGCTTGTCCCTTTCACTACTGGAGGAGAAAAATAAAGTCCCCCCACATTCACCTTTTATTGGCCTCGTTCAGCGTCTTTTATTCTCGCACAGGAGCCTATGATAAAGTCTACAGTCGCCGGTAACAGGGCCATCTGTGGAAGTGTTATGACAGCCTTTCATCCAAGCGTCCCTGAAACGTACAGTACGCTGCTTGGAGGACGTCCACTCCCTTGGGCCTATTACATACAGGCACTATTACATGCCATGTGTAATATCTAATGTGCCTCTATTTTGTCCTGTTTCCCTCGGGTCATGGCCTTGTGCTGCAGACACTAGATTTACAGTCGAGGATGTCGGGGATGCGTTGCTGAAACAGCTTAAGACAGCTAAAGAACCTGGCATTGTAGTGAAACAGCCTGAGGAGGAATATATTCGTTTCAACACTTATGGTAAGCATTTAATTTGTTATAGTTAATCTGTAGTCAGAAATGTGAAATCTTCTTTTAGACAGCTGATTCCAGTTATAAATATTCAAGTTGAAATTTGTAATATAATATTAATAATACTCTCTCTCACAATCTCTCTCTCTCTCTCATTCTCTTAGGTATCTCTGTCCGTCCATTCTTCACCACCACTGCTACCACTGTTGCCACTGCCACACCCACTATCGCGACCACCACCACTACCAGAAGCACCATGCCCCCTACCACTGCGTCCATCACGGCACACCAGCCAACCACCACCAGACGGCCCTACAGCACCCGCAGAACCTCCACAGCCGCCCCGATCACCAGCAACCCTACACAGCCCACAACCACTTCTACCAGCACCACCACCGTTCTGTCCTTCCAGAACCAGCCTGTCGTCAAAGACCACAGGCCATGCGACTCACAACCCTGCGGCCACGGAGGCACCTGTGAGGAGGACGGTGACGATTTCATCTGCACCTGTCCTGCTGGAAGAGGGGGAGCCGTGTGTGAGAAAGGTAAAACACACCATCAATCCATTTCCATGAAAAGGTAAAGGAAAAAAAATTCAATCTCAGAATCACAGTATGCAGTTCATCACAGGATTGCTTAATGAATCCTCTGCATGAAGAGAATAGTACAATCATGGCATACACACAAAAAAAATGACAGTCTTGCTGCAGTGCTTTGAAGTTTGGAGCTCGTTTCATTTTTTTCTCTTGATGTAAGAAACTATCCCTCGCAGCTGCATCAGATTATAATTGACACTAATTGCTTTAATGAGCATTAGCATGTGAAAAAATGCTCTGAAAAAAATAAATAATTGATGGTTTATATGCAGCATCGATATCTCACTGTGATCAGTCAGTCCATTAATGAGTGACAAAAAAACAGAAGACTTCATCAGCAAGCCATTCTCCCAAGACAAAGGTGCTGATGATAAATGCCAGATCAAAGAGAAACTCAGTCTGAAATGTTCAAGGTTAACGCAGAGTCCTCCCAAGAGATTATAGAGCAGCTGTCACTGAAATAATTACCGTCTTAGCATCTCTCTCTTTGCATATGTTTTTTTTTTTTCACAAATCATTGTAGGAAGACTAGGGAAAGAGATGTAGCCCTCAGGATTTGTATATCATGGCTGATTCAAAGGCCAAGAATTCTTTTTCCTCTCTAACTTTATCAGCAGAGAACAGGCCATTGAAGTCCTGGAGTCTTGCTTGAGCCGCTGATAACCTGATTTATCTCACCACTACTCTCTCTGTTCCTCAGTGATAAAGTTTTTCATACCATCCTTTGGCGGCAAATCATACCTGGCCTTCCCAACCATGAAAGCTTACCACACCGTACGTATTGCCATGGAGTTCAGATCCTCGGAAACAACGGGAATACTCCTCTACAACGGCCAGAATGGCAGGAAGGACTTCCTCTCTTTGGCTTTGGTGGAAGGAAAGGTAGAGCTCAGGTAGAGATCACATTTACATGCAAACTCATAATCATAATCTAATAAAAACCATACAAATGTGAATTAGAACAGAGAAACCAGTTGAGGTCAGTGTAAAGAATTTGAACAATGTGTGATTGAACGTTCCTAATCATATTCTACTAAATGGGACAGTAGTCAGAATCAGTGGGTAAATGGTGCCCAGGAGAACGCATAAAGTGCTGTGAAAAAGCACTGTATTTGCCCCATCCTGATTTCTCAGTTTTTATGTATATCTCTTTCTAAATAATTTTAGATCTTCAAACGAAAGACAACATAAAACAAAGGTGACCTGAGTAAACAAACAATACAGGTTTTATTAATTAATTTGCTTTATTGAAACCAAAAAACCTTATCCAACACCTGTCACCCATGTGAAAAACTAATTGCCCCCTTAAACTTAACATCTGGTCTTGCCACCTTTAGCAGCAATAACTGCAATGAAATGCTTTCGATAACTGGAGATCAGTCTTTCACTTACTCCTAGGACTACGATTCACTCCTACGCTTTGGATCATTGTCTTGCTGCATAATCCAGTTGTGCTTGAGTTTCAACTTATAGACTGAAGACTGGATATTCTCCTTTAAGATTTTGTGGTAGAGAGCAGAATTCATGTTTCCCTCAATTATTGCAAGTTGCCCAGGCCCTGAAGCAGAAAGCATCCCCACACCATGACACTTCCACCACCATGTTTGACCGTAGGTATGATGTTCTTTTTGTGGAATTCGGTGTTTGGTTTACGCCCGATGTAATGGAACCCCTGTCTTCCAAACAGTTCCACTTTCGACTCATCAGTCCCCAGAACATTCTCCCAAAAGGTTTGAGGATCATCAAGGTCTATTTTGCCCAAATTCACATGAGCCTCAGTGTTCTTCTGGGTTAGCAGTGGTTTTCACCTCAACACTCTTCCATGGATGCCATTTTTGCCCAGTGTCTTTCTGATAGTGGAGTCATGAACAGTGACCTTTACTGATGCAAGAGAGGCCTGTAGTTCCTTTGATGTTGTCCTTGGCTACTTGGTGACTTCCTGGATGAGTCGTTGCTGTGCTCTTGGAGGAATTTTGAAAGGTCGGCCACTTCTGGGAAGGTTCACTACTGTTCTGAGTTTTTCCATTTGGAGATACTGGCTCTCACTGTGGTTCTTTGGAGTCCCAGAGCCTTTGAAATAGCTTTGTAACCCTTCCCAGACTGATGTATTTCAATCACCTTCTTCCTCATCATTTCTGGAATTTCTTTCAACTTTGTCATAGTGTGTTACTGGGTAAGACCTCTTAACAAACTTCATGCTGTTGAAAAAGTTCCATTTAAGTGTTGATGTGATTGAACAGGGTTTGCAGTAATCAGGCCTGCTTGCATCTAGTCCAGCTGAACCCCATTATGAACGCAATTTCATAGATTTGGGGAATTAGTAACTACGGGGACAAATACATTTTCATAGAGGCCTAGTTGATATTGGATAACTTTTTTGCTTCGATAAATAACATTACCATATAAAAAAACTGTATTTTGTGTTTACTCAGGTTGCCTTTGTTTTATCTTAGCTTTTGTTTTCATTTCTGAAACAATTTAGTATGAGATGTACACAAAAACCTTTTCGCAGCACTGTATTATATATCACTTTTTCATTCACAGTTGCCTGGTGGACAAGCAGATTCAGTAGGTAGTTCATTTACCAAAGTGAGAAAAACAAACTGTACTCCGTATTGACTTTTGCAGAAGAAAATGTTTCGTTTGATATGTTTGTTTAAACCCACACACTCCAATTGGTTCATATATTTCTCAGTGGAGCAAAGCACCTCTTAATCCTCTTCTTCGAATCCCATCACATACTGCACTACACACACACACCGAGGACATTGTCTAGCTCTTGGGAGGAACTACTTTTATTAGGCATATTAATTAGCTTGAACAGATGCCAGCAGTATTTACAGGATCAGAAAGAGTGACTAAACTGAGGACGGTGAACTTAGTGCAGCACAAAATCAGTTATATATACTGTAATGCTAGTACAGCAATGAAGTCACCTCACATTGAACCACTTCATCGAGTGAAGACACTAGTCAGGCTTAAATAACATCTTTATGTGGAATGACAGGGCATATAGGGGCTCATAGCCAGTATGTTTGCCAAAGTCTGTTTGTTGAATGTGTGAAGTTGTTAGGAAACTTCCAGAGATTTAAGTACTCGCTTGTTTTCCATAGTCTGTATTAATGTGCTTTTATTTTGAGTTAATGAAGCAATATTGCACAAGCAAGAATGCAGTTATGCTGAGTATAGGCACGTGCAACATAACCTGCACTCTTGCTTGTGCGATATTGCTTTTATATAAGAGTTCTATAAGCAAAACTTTATTATAGACTAACTGATATTTCGGACACAATATGGCCAAGCGTTCGGTTTAATTTTGCTCTGCTAGCGGAAATCGATCCCCAAGATAGCACACTCACTTTACAGCATGTCTACTAGGTAGTTAACAATGATTGGAACATTCCTGTTAAAAGTGGTTCCGATAAAACTGTCGTCCCTTCTTCTGACGAGCTTTCATACTTTAAGCCAAAAGTTATAATCTTGAAAAGCATCGTTTGTCATGTCCACCGATGATGTCGTTAACACCACTGTGGTAACTGTTTCGAAGTAGGAAGTGGAATTTTACGTGGCGAACACAGACGAGCGGAGCGATACACACACTGAAACGTCCCAGTGCGGGTATGGGAAATATAGGCCCTTGGAATTGGAAAATCAGTGGACCAGAACTAACTGTTGTATAAATGATATTAGTAGCTACTTTAGAGCCTATTTCATTTGACTTCCCAGTAAACAAAGCACGAGACTCAGCAGCATATTGGAGCTTTCACTTGGTTAGTGGGCTAGCTAATAAATTTGTCTGCTCCTGACAATGTAAACTTGATTTTTTTTTTTTAACTTTCACTGGTACACTGGTAATATTTTAATTTTTTTTTTTTAAAAAGGAAAAAAAAAGTGCTTTTTAGTCTTAATACTTAACAATTCAATCCAGTGGTGAAGCAAAGTTAAAATTCTACTAAGTGTGTCTAAAAGATTTCAGAATAATTGAGGATTTCTGCAAGGGAAAGGTTGAACTCAGATGCCGCTTTCTTTAACTAGTATTAAAGGAGTCAGTTGCATATTAACCTTTATGACTAACCTAGAGTAATGAATGGTGTCCAAGATTTATGATGTAATGAAATTCCGTTTTCAGAATCATTTTATTCGCCATATATACAGTACATTGATATATTTTACATATATACATTTACATATATACAGTACATTGACATATTTTATATATATATACATTTACATATATACAGTACATTGATATATTTTACATATGTACATTTACATATATACAGTACATTGATATATTTTACATATATATACATTTACATATATACAGTACATTTATATATTTTACATATATACATTTACATATATAAAGAACATTTACATATTTTATATATATACATTTACATATATACAGTACATTATATATTTACATGTATACAGAACATTTACATATTTTGCATATATATATATATATATATATATATATATATATATATATATATATATATATATACACATATATATATATATATATATATATATATATATATATATATATATATATATATATATATATACATATATATATATACATTTTACATATATACAGTACATTTATATATTAGGAATTGTTTGGTCCCAACACCATACATTCAACACACACACCTCAGACAACACAACACAATTACCTTCCTAATATACAGTACAAATAATGCATCTGGTAGATGCAAATGGTAGATTCAGATGGTAGTTTTCAACATTACCCACGTCCGACTAGAAGGACTTGATCACTTATGCTTGCGATTGTTGAAAATAGTTCTCCTATTAAATGACCATTGTAACTGCACTAGCAAGTTCCCTCTGTGACATCAGTGCAGCAGACAACCGCTAACTCCTCATGGGAATAAAACCCGACTTTCATATTTAATGTGTTCCCTTTATGTGTTCCCTGTTTCTCACGTATTATTTGAATATGTGAATAAATGTAATGTAAATGTATTTAATAAGGAATATATAGAGATCGGCGTCATGGTAGACATGCTATTTGTTACATTTTAACTTCTGGTTGTTATATGATCAGACTAATGCGGTACCCCGAAATATATTGCACTACATGTAACAGGGCATGTAAATAATGAGATTCTGTTGAAAACAATTAACAAACCCATGTCTCCACTCTCTTAGGTTTAACACAGGTTCTGGAACATGCTCGGTGGTCAGCACCGTCACAGTAAAACCTGGTCAATGGCATCAATTAGTGGTAATCCGTAACAGACGCAATGCTTCACTCAGTGTCGATACTGAGAAGCCGGTTGAAGGCCAGAGCCCAGCAGGTACTGACGGACTCAACCTGGACACTGATCTTTTTATCGGTGGGGTGCTTGAAGAGATGATCCAAGAGTAAGACATGCTGTTTTGTTGGTTTTTTTTCTTCCCCCACATAAATGATTAAAATGCAACACTGCAGCCAGAATGGATTGGGAACTGATTAGGATGCATGGGAAGAATGAACAAAGTGAAGTGGAGAGTAACATGTCGACTGGTCAAGACTCGGATTCACCTGCCCAAAGCTGAAAAAGAAAAGCTTTTGTGGAATTGATTTAAACCAAAAAAAAAAAAAAAAAAAATGAGACTGGTTTTTCTATAATGTTCTCCCACCTTCAATTAAAGCTGACGTTAATGTGCTGGAACCAAATTATTGTCAGTGCGTAATTACACCGTAGTGCACAGTAATCTATTCTGTGTGTATAGAAGTATATTCATGCCAAATAATGTAATTTATGAGCTAAAGGTTAATAACGGGCTAATTATAAGCTTCTTTTTTCCTTTTTAGTGTGAAGGAGAGGACCTCTGTCTCCACCGGTTTGACCGGCTGTATCCGCCTCCTGGATGTCAACAACATGGTGTACAACCTTCAGGAGAACGGGGGCAATGTAGTGTACGGCAAAGCCGTCGGTGAATGCGGTAACAACCCCTGTGTGCCCAACCCCTGCAAACACGGAGCCTTGTGTCAGGCGAAAGGGGCTGAGATGTTCCACTGCAAGTGCGTCAATCCTTTCTCAGGTGAGTTTAGCATCGCCACCCTCGCAATTTGTCTTTGTTATCCTGTTTTTCATCAGTGCATAGCTCTGACTCAGCCAGCTTTCTCCACGATGGCTAACCAGAGATCCTGTTTACAATTACATCTGGATTGTGATCTTGAGTGTGAACCCAGAAGAGCTGCTCCACATGTGTAATCATTGAGGACACGTTAAGATGGATGATGGTTTACTCTCTTCTTTAAAGGGCACGTGAGCTATATGTAGGAAGAAGAACCCTTAGGGAAAAGATGACGAGCTTCTCACGATGGTCTGCTTAAGCAGGCACACTTTATTTCTTATAACCTTAGTTGAGTTTGTTGTTCAAACGCTAGCGTTAATAAGTTAAGTCCGAAGGTAAAATCATACCACAATTTTATTGGAGTGTTTAATACGTGTTTGCCTTTCAGTTCCTCCTTGCTTTCGCCGTATAGAAACCCTAGTAGGTAATTGGGCTGTTAGCGAGCATTGCTTCTTTGGCGTCTGAAATCTTACAGAGCTGTCGCTGCTTTTCCACGGCCTTTGCCCTGGTGTGCTCTCAGAATGGTTACGGTCCACTAGTTCACCACTAATAAGGACCATGAAGAAAAGGCAGCAGTGAAAAATAGCAGATAGCATAGCGCGCACACACCTCAATGATCTACGACCTGGGAGATAAAACAGAGAGGCCTTAACTGTGATAACAGCCACCAAGCACACACTACATTATTCTCTTTGTTAACATCGGGGGTGTTTTTATTTTTTATTTTCTTTCCCCCAACCTCGCAGCTTCTCCAGTCTCGAAACATATTGGCTGCAGTAAATTGTTCTGTTGTTCTGCTCGCCAGATTTATTGAACGAGCGTCAGTAATTCAGATCAATATCGCGCACTTGGTTTCTGTGCCGCACGACGCGGAGGTAAGGCTGAGGTGAAGAGAAATAAATGCCCTTTTTGAAGTAAGGGGATAAAGAAAAGAAAGTGGCTAGGGGGATAAATACAGAGGCTAAACTTTCATGTTTTAAAGAGCAGGGGCGTGAGATGAAGGGATTTTTGCTTATGATGGAGCTGCTTGTTGCCAGAAGGAGTTTTCATTCCAGCATGACTGCTGCCCACAATGTGCTCTCCTCCCAAGTCCAAAAAAAAAGAGAAATTGTTGGTAGAAATAGGCAGATGAGTCGCCGACACAGGCCAAACCTGCCAACCATGAGCCATTTTCACTTCTCCAGCCAAGAAAAGTGCACGAGTGGGTTTTGGTGATGCAGAGCTTAATCTGGAATTGTAATATTTCTAAATCCTATTAGAAAATGACCTCTATTACAGTGTAAATCCTCGTCCCGGCTCCAAAAAGCCAGCAATAGGATTTTGTCAGGAGCACAAGGGTAGATGAGAAAGTAACCATCTTTTTTTTTTTTTCTCCCTCCCTCTCTCTCTCTGTCATTTTCTTTTATGGATTTTTCTCGACAGGTCCAACTTGCGCCGATTCGCACAACCCGTGTGAGCCGAACCCGTGCCACCCTTCTGCTCCGTGCCACGTGCTTCCAGAGGGAGGCTACAAATGCGAGTGCCCCATGGGCCGCGAGGGCAAGCACTGCAGAAAAAGTACGTAGCTCCTTTTCTTCCGAAGCCGCCTTATTGATTTCGTATTGACGGCACTTCAGGCGCACGCCGTCTTTTATTTAGAAAACGATCGAAGAAAAAAAAATTCCTGCGCGAAAGTGTGAGCGGCTCCAGTTTAAAGCTGCCTCTCTGACGGATGCCTGAGCGAAAGCGAGGCTTCATGTAGTCAATGTGTACGGACACACACACACACACACACACAGATACCCACAAACACACACATGATGATCAGGGTGCTCAAATGCAATTTCAGGGGTAAATGGAGGATGGCTGCGTGTACACACACACACACGCACGCACACACACACACACACACACACTAGTCATTTAACACAAAATATCCCTTTTACCAGGCAAGTTTTCATTAGCAAGTGATTAAAATAAATTGAGGTGAACCAAAATCAATGAGTTGAACGAACCCATCACATAAAGTGCACTCATTTTTATCACTTAAATCAATGAGATGAGTATCAGTCAGACGTGCGTCGTGATTAATGGGGACTCAGTCAGGCAAAGTGTCTGGGGAGAAAAAGGTGCCATGAGATAAGGGACTGTGAAGTGCAGGAGTGAATGTGTAGTTTAAACAGACGGAGAGACAGAAGGGTTGGGGATGTGGGACAGACTCTGTACAGTATGCTGTCAATAGTAAGCATGCGAGTGTCCCCTGTGTGAACATGCTGCACTGCACAGTGGTGATGATGATGAGATTTGATGCAACCTCGGACAGTGTTCTGAGTTCTCACTCTCACAGTAGATTGCTGTAGACACCGGTCTGGGCCTGTTTCAGGCTGCTTTTGAAGCTTTTTTACAAGTGAATTAGTTCACTGTGGTGTCTGGCTTTGTTCAGCTTAACCCTTAAAACTCTGTGATGGTGTCTGTGGCAGGAAAGATCACGTCTTACATCTCGCTGCCAGGTGCGAGAAAAAATTGCACAGATTTATGTCACATTTGAGGTATTTGGCAGACGTCCTTATGCAGAGCGACTTACGTTTATCTCATTCATACATCTGAGAAATTGAGAGTGAAGAGCCTTGCTCAAGGGCCCAACATTGGCAACTTAGCAGTGCTGGGGTTTGAACTCATGACCTTCTGAGCAGTAGACCAACATCTTAACCACTGAGCTACCACTGTCCAGATTTATCTACCCTGCTGGGGGAAAAAAAACCTAATAGAAACCATCACAGAAATGATAACGGTTTCCACTACAAATACCATTTCAAATCATCACCTAACTATTAAAACTATTACCATTACCATTATTGGTCCTTAATGGTATCCACTAGTAATAACATGCCATCAATAGAAGGCAACAAATTATCAGCAGATACCATAGGCACCAGTACAGTTTCCATTAAAACCATTAAAACTAAATTCTATGAGGGTTTCTATTTTTTTTTTAAGCAGGGTATTAATATTTTCGACTCAATTGTGACCTTTAATCTTACATCTGTGAGTTCATAATCACTCCATTTGGACTTTTTATCTCACAATTGTGAGTTAACATCGCACAGATGTGACTTTTAATCGCATACTTCTTGCGAGTTATTTTCATGCAACTACGACTTTTTGCTTACATTTGCAAATTGATACATTTCACTCTCAAGTTACTAACACACAATTGCGACTTCATATCTCACAGCTGCGAGTTAATATTTCACAATTGCGACTTTCTATCTCGCAATTACTAGTTAATATCACTGAATTGCGACTTAGTGCTTCCGTTTCCGAAACTCAACAAGGAATATAACCTCCTTGGAGTATTTTTTATCAGCAGGAACTGTCCTCTCTGGGAGAAAGTATTAGACTGAACAGGATAGCGTGCTTGTGGTGTCAGTGTATCTTGGTTAGGCAGAAGCACAGAAGTCAACAGAGTGAGATAAAAAGTCGAAATTGTGCCATATTAACTCGCAGATTGTGCGATAAAAAGCGTTTAATATATACTCATACGTGGCAGAATTGAGCTTTCATAGGATATGTGGCTTAACTGGGGGGAAAAGATCATCTTTGCAAATCTATTCATAGCTTTACAAATTAGTTAGTTTGTTTTT